>NC_085978.1:616060-919090 GCF_910591565.1 Cydia splendana | reverse complement strand
ATCAAACAATTAAAACATACCTAATAGCTAACGAGCAGACCACTATATTTTAGGTATAGGCACATTATAGCGTGTTTTAGAATATGTACAGTCAGCTTCTGAGAGAGGTGACCCCTCTGTATAGAAATTTGTTTGCAGGGGGGGGTGGGGTCACCTCTCTCTGCAGCTGACTGTACATTATACTTAAAACACTTATAATTTATATTAATATAGCTAAATATCAACATTGTAAATATTTAATTGCCCTCATCAGTCACTTCCATTTTTTGATGGAGTTTTTAATGAAAATTTTCATAAATATTCCATTGGGCTTGATGTTGAATTTCTGGTTATTATACTGATTATATTGACCGTTATCGGTTAATTTTGCGAAAGTAAAACCTTTTCTAAAAATGTGCATTAATTATGTAGCTATAAATAAACGAATGTTTAATTAAAATGATAATCTTGTATGCAATACATCAGCCATAGCATAGCGCTGTCGGAAAACGTACAACTTTTTGTTAAAACCAATACGTCTTATGTCATTATGAAACTAGTATTAACTTACAAATTTTTAACTTGGCATGGTAAGATTTACAAAGTTAATGACTATTTTGAGATCTTATTGCGTTGTAATAGAGGCTACCAATGGGTATTTAATTAGAGCTGTCAGTAAAGTCTGTATAAATGTCAACCCGTTTTCGTGAGTAATGCGACCTTATCGATTAAAGATCGACGATCGATTGCTAATCGATGCGAACATCGAATCGCTTTATTTAGATTCGAGTTGTTTGTGCGTATGTTTTTAGTTGTGAAGTATTGATAATAATTATGTTGATGATGGAAATGGTTAGGTTTAGGTATATTACATACATGAATGAAGTACATATAGAGAAGACCGAAATTTGTATTTTTTTTGGGAACACCGTCATAAGGCAAGAAGTCTGCAGCGATTTTGATAGCCCGCTGATAGAGCAAGTGTTATTTATACGTCATAATTTCATAGAAGTTTGACATTATAATAACATTTGCACTGCGTGGGCTATCAAAATCGCTGCAGACTTTTTTTGGTGTAAAGGGGCCCACTGATTAACAGTCCGCCGGACGGTATCGGCCTGTCAGTTGTTTGGAACTGTCAAAATTTTGTTCTAACTGACAGGCCGATACCGTCCGGCGGACTGTTAATCAGTGGGCCCCTTAATTCTAGTACATATTTGTATTCTTGTAGCCCAAATATGTTATTAAACTTATTAAAATGTAATCAGCGCTTTAATTATGATTTTTACTGTTCATTTTACATATATTAACATTTTTTTTAATTTGTTACAGGTAAGTTGACATTGCACTGATGGAGGCGAGTGTACCATTAAGTAATACTTCAGGTAAATATTACACATAAACCGAAAACATTAAATCAACCCTTTAACTGCTAAAGACGTCAACTGACGCGCGTGGCTACAGGCCAAAATAAACCTTCGTGCATTCCGACCAGAGATGTTGCGAATATTCGCATTCCGCATCCGCAACCGCGGAACTTCCGGTCGATGCGGAGTTTAATGCGGATGCGGATGTCGAACAAGTCGGTACAGGAACGTCTTAGCGGCGGCGTAAGTGCTAGGTAATTTCATAATTACCTATAACAAAATCAGTGGCGGATTTGCAGTCTTTGCCGCCCTAGGCCCCTGGTCCTATAGCCGCCCCTTTTGCAGCACCCATCATATTGACTACATTTTAAGTTACTAAAATGTAATATTGGCCGTTTTTTAAGTAAGTACCTAATCTTGACATACGCATCCGCGGATGTGAGCCTTTAAATATCCGCATCCGCATCGGCATCCGTGGATGTCAAAAAACCTGCATCCGCAATATCCCTGATTTCCGTCAAGGTTCACAATGACGCGCCGCGCACGATGGGCGACGTTCAAAGGGTTAAATAAGACATCAGGCTCCAATTTCACCACGGTGACAGGTGCGACAATTGTAAAACATCACTGTTGCTGACGTCACAGGCATCCATGGGCTACGGTTACCGCTTACCATCGGGCGGGCCGTATTCCTGTTTGCCACCATCATTGTTTTATTTAAAAAAACTTTATTATATCGGAAAAAAACAGATATTTCTCTTGCTAAGTTTATGACAATTGTCACAAGAAACACTACAATGGTCACGAAATTCCGACATATAACTCATTACCTGTCAAGAATTACCTACAATTCTTCTAAATCTTGACAATTGTCAGAAACTACGCAAAAGAAATATCTGTTTTATTCCGATATAATAAAGTTTTTTTAAATAATACAATGATGGTGGCAAACAGGAATACGGCCCGCCCGATGGTAAGTGGTAACCGTAGCCCATGGATACCTGTGACGTCAGCAACAGTGATTTTACAATTGTCGCGCCTGTCACCATGGTGAAATTGGGGCCAGGTAAATGTTACCTATAAACCGAAACCATTAACCCATGGTCGAAATCGGTTAATTACAAAAACACATAATTTAGGTCACAGGCCTTATAGAGTAAATTCCCATAAAACAGTCATTTTTTTTAGGGTTCCGTACACGAAGGGTGAATTGATAAACCCTATTACCAAGGCTCAGTCCGTCTGTCTGTCGCTGTATCTCAAGAACCTCGGAGTCAAGAACCGTAACACGTAGTAAACAAATGAAATGGATATGATATAATGCTGCTACAGTAATTATTTACATTTATCAAGTAAAAATATATTAAAATTGAAAACTAAATGAAACCCGCGCATATAAAATAACGTATTTTATGATTTTCTCTCAATATAGAGTCTGTCTAAGCTAATTTTGCAACAACTTGAACATAACAAAGTGAGGAAGTATCATTATAAACGTCATATTTTTATAAAAATTTGGCGTTTATGAAGACATCGCCACACCATGTCATTGCAAATGGTCCAACTCCAATGGATACCTACGAGCCTCAAATTCGACATGATGACAAAGAAAGATATATTATTAAAAATTGCTGTGTATATGGAACTCTCAGAGCGCAAGTCCGACTCGCACTTGGCCGGTTTTTTATTTTTTAATCACGGACGGATGCGTGACAAGTGGCCATTCTGCAGCATCCGAACACGCACGCCGTTTAAAAAAGTAAATGTTTTGGCGTATCTGTGCACGAGAGTGTGACATTGGACATGGGTGGGGATGTATCAGTTTATTGTACAATGGAATTGGTGATTATAAAATATTCTGAATGTGATTTCTGATAATTCTGAATATTAAATCAGCCTTTTTAATCTAGGTCTAAAAGGACAAATATGGCTTAAATTCGCTATCATCTTGGGTCGTCCCATTAGTTTTTCGTCAAGTTCTTAAATTAGTCCCATTCGTTACAATCGTCGGTGGCTTTCAATGTAGAATGAGTGACGAAAGCAGAATAGGACTAATTTAAGAACTTGACGAAAAACGAATGGGACGACCCAAGACGATACCTTAAATTCTTGTCTGTGTATGATAAGGATCCTGATCGAATTTTGGTCATCTATTTGCATTTTTGCTGGGAATCTCATATATTTTTGCCCATAATGCCATTGGAATAATTATGTCAGTGGCGATTACATCAGAATTGTAGTCGTAATACAATTAAGTTTATTTGAAAACTTACATATTTTTTGCCATTCCACAGAGTTGCGGTCGAATATGGAACCAAATTAGTTTTGGTTATTAAGGAACGCGGTGGAGTTAGAAGCCAAGTTCGGTTACTTTTTTACTGAAACCTTAAAAGTAGATACATTTTGCAACGATTTTTACGAGCGGTACTAATAAAAGCAAACCTCGAAAACTTGCAATTCAAAAACTACGTGACTCGATTTTTTCATCGAAATTGTCGCCATTAAATTTTTACGTCCAAAACAGTATTGTATTACCGACGGCCTCTAAATGCCCAACAAAAATGCATTACACGGTCCTCATTATTTTCCTTGTGATTCACAATACATAACTTCGTGTGATATCACCGAAATTTTAAAAATAACAATCGCACAGATTGCCAAAGGAATGCCTGGCCTTACTGTCAACGACCGAGCTTAATAAGGATGTTAAAGGCATTGGCTTTTGACCATTTTACTTGCGTTTCGATGATTTGCCTTCGAGGTTAACCGGAGTTTAATCATTGGCATCAATGCTGTGGGTTTACAACTAAATCTCAACGTGGCAGAAACGGGAACTGATAATTTTGCAATGTGAATGCCGCGGGCTAATCGCGGGCGGGTCAATTGTTATGATAAATTAAAAGTTTTCAAATGCAAATTCAACATGCAATTCATCATTGGATCATTTTCTTTATCTTAAAACTCATGTCAAAATAGTTTAGTAATATTATGTAAAAATACTAACTACTGAAGAAAGTTAACTTAAGAATTATCTTTTTTATCGAGCATAAAACGCATAAAACTACAAAGAAGATAGAAGTTTGACATACTTAAGTAAAATATTGCTTAATAATATTTTTTGGTTTATTGACTTTTTTCAATTGTAAAAAAATGTGCACAGAAGTAACGGCCAAGTTAGTTAAATGTGATCTATCTCTAGTTTTGCTTATGTACGTTGCTAACTACCGTTGTCATATATTTTTGCGCGCTTAATCTTTTAAGATACATATTATTATGAATTTAAAAATAGTATATAATTCATGTTCAATCATAATGTTGCATGTATCTTGATCATCAATTTCAACAATGATTGTATCCAAATTTCAACCGTGACCATAACATTCCGCTTTGTACCATCATCGACACAGTTATCATTTATAAACCTTATTCCAAAGTAATAAAGTCTACCCAAAGTCAGTTATATATTAGTAAATCCTCGACAACCACCAATGCCATTTACCTACTAGTGTGGCCGCAGACGCACCATAACGTGAGTCACCGCCCGCGGCCTCCCGCGGACCGCCATTGTTGCCATCGTTTGCAATTACTTTAATTGTTCACCTGACATAGACGAATACATGTTAAAGACTATCGATACATAATTACCTAGTCACAATGAGTTGCACGTTTTTATTGGAGATAGCGCACAACGCGCCTTTGGCGCCTAATTTTCGGGCAACAAAAGATCTTGGATAAATCTAGTACAATACTTACCCCCTAACATTAACAATAATAATGAGAAATGTCAATTAGCAGAATATCAGTATTTTTTAATTATTCGTCTTTGTCCCCTACTTTAATTAAAAAAGCCATAGAACGTTTGTCTATCGAATTCGCTTACTACCTTTTGGACTTTAAAACGCTCCGACCTTTAACATGACGCGTACGCACCATGTACCTGAACGATTCAGATTTAGCAAAATTTTAAATATTTTATCTGGGTTTGATATGATCTTGACGATCGTCTTAGTGATTGCATACCTGGGATAAATCGGGGCATATACGAAAGTGATGTAGCAAAATATTTTATCGAAAAAAAATATCGATGTTACTGTCAACATCTAAATGTTATTCGACATAAATATTACTTATTTTCTCCTCATTCTTAAATAAAAAAATATACACATTAAAACGTGTATTTATATGTTTATTTTAAAATAGTTTTCATAATATACAATCAATATTTTTTCCCTATTCGTCGGTATTAATGATTGCCGTCTAGATGAAAATATCCACTTTAAACTGCTATAATAATCGAACCTTTTTATAGTAATCGAGAATGTTCAATGAGCACTTGTATTAATTTAATTATATCAAATCCCTAGAACTTGCCCCGAGTTATCCCAGGTATGTGATTGGCGTTCATCTCCCGTACGATTTTCACTTTCGCATCCACCAATAGGGAGTATTACTGCAATGTTCTGCCGCCAGAGTGCAGCACTAAGCTAGCTAGTAAACCATAGAATAACTTATACATACTGTGCCTTAAACTGTTTTTTGACAAGTATTCACAGGCAATAAAATATGACATTGATGCATCAAGGCGGTTTGTTAACAAGGGCCCACCGGGAAACGCGTAAAAAGAAATTTAGTTATCTGCCTCTTTGTTGCTCGAATTTGCAAGAGTGATAGAGAGGTTAGATGACGAAATTTCGATTTTCTTGTTTCGCGGTAGACCCCCAGATTGTGATGGATTGTGGTAGTAGCGCCCCCTACGCAGAGTTTCGCGTAATATTCCCTATTAGCGTATGTGCGTGAGCAAAGTCATATATATCAAAATAAGATCAAAGTCGTAACAAGTTTTGAAATCCGAATCGGCTCCTAGTCCCATTGGTCCACACTATTAAAGATATAATGCCGACCAGTTAAAAGTACAAAAACAAGTATTAATTGTTTAATTATTCGATCGATTGAAAAAACGAACAGTAGTCGAAGGCTCGAAACACAACGGGATGTTTGTATTAATATTATCTAATTTGATTGGTCGTGTGAAAGAAAAGCAATAAATAAACAGTTTCCTTAATGAGTGTAACTGTCGTGTTTGTGTTATGATTCATAGATTGTTAAGATAGTATGCACGTTCAGTTTCTTTGTTACCTTTGATATAATGATCAAAGTCGGAATGACGGCCCGATTCGATCTTTAAGATACGTCAAATATTACGCCGACTTTTCTGCTTCACATAGCAAAACTGAGGTTTGAACCCACGATTTTTGTCCATCGTACACACGATTTGTTAGCTGTAAGGTTAATAATAATTCTACATATAGGATATAAGTAAATAAGTAGCAGGAAAACACACCGAGGTACGCCGGCGCCGGTGTTTCGCTTACGTCAGGCGAATGAACCTTATTATTACTTAATATGGTAACCGACCATATTCATTCCTTACTAATAACAATACCTATACGAGTATAGTATAGGGACCCGGGTATGTCCTTAAACTACGTCCAAGACCACCGGTGGACGGGCAGCAGCGTCCCTCAAATTCGGTGTACTCGACTGCGATCGCCAACCCGCCTGCCAAGCGTGGCGATTATGGCATTCATCATGATGATGGAGGTCCAAGGGGGAGGCCTATGTTCAGCAGTGGACGTCTTATGGCTGAGATGATGATGATGATGATACGAGTATCTAAAGTTACAGTTACTCTGCCTATCGGCCTGGTTGGAACTTTAAGATACATCAAAAATTTGCTAAAGATACGATATCGATCGGATATGTCAGTGTCAAAACGTTTCTTCAAACAAAAACATCAATTTTGACAATGACATATCCGATTCATATCGTATCTTAAGCAAATTTTTGACGTATCTTAAAGTTCGAATCTTTCGTTCGTATCTTTAGCAAATTTTTGATGTATCTTAAATTTTAGATACCTACATCAAAAATTTGCTAAAGATAATATACGAACGAAAGATTCGAACTTTAAGATAGGAATCAGGCCGTATGCTGTATACGACGAAACGAAGTATGGGCTCAAATAAAAAGAGACGGGTATTCAACTTGTCTTGTCTTATCAAGTTATAATCGCGGTCATGTTTTGTCCATATCTAACTTAAATGGCCATTGACAGTTAGAACGTCCTAAAATGCCTACTGACAGACAGACGAACAAGTAACTGTAACCGCCCACGCTACCCTTGTATTAGAGATATACTAGATTTTTCCCATGACTTCGTCCGCTATAAAGTACCTTGTATTGGGGGTATTACGCAGATTATAATAAATTTTAGCCCCCATTTTGCCCATCCGCCTCCGTTAGGATTAGATCATAGTCTAATAAAACATGGTCTTCTCTTCTCAGAGTGACACAAGCCTACGTCACAATAACATTGCCACTTTAGCGCTATCGCATATTATCATATAGCGCTGTCGCATGATGACGTAGGCTTGTGTCAGTCACGTGACAACGAAAAGATGGGAAGAGAGTACCAGGCGGAGTTATTACGAGTATTATACCATGGATTAGATAGTTCCCATGTAGCAAATAAGTAGGTATAATATGTATAGATTAAAATATCATACTTAAAGATACATAAAACAAAACAAGAATACTTTTGTACATACCTACACATTATATTAGATCGAATATTTTTTGGAAATACATATAAACATATAATAACTATAGCGCTGTCTATGACAGCTGTTGCATTCAGCCAATATCAAAGATTTGTACACAATGCTACAATTTGTTTTTTTTTTTAGTAATCTGCAAAAATTTCTTATGTAGTTGTATAGTATATTGAAACGGCCAACCAAGGTCACACGCCCCCATTTCTAAACCGTCAGTGCATGTTTAAATATTTTTGAGCACCTTATCTGCTCCGATATATCAGACTGACGGACAAATAACTGTCACCTCCCACGCTGCCCTTGTCTTAGAGATGTTGATCTAGAATCAATCTTGTGGGCGATAATTATTCTACTGAGCATCGAGGTAGCCATATTTTGACAGCAGATGATTTAGTTACATATTAATGTAAGTACAGTCAGCTGAAGGAATGGTTGACCTCCCTGGATACAAATACATATTACAAATCTTTATGAAATGGGGTTAAGTAAAACTTTATAACAAATTACAAAACGAAATGATGATCCTGTTACACAAGATATAATTCGAATCTTAATTTTAATGGTGAGTAGTTTCCGTTGTTCCATAAGAACTTGGCTATGTCAACTCTCGTGCCCACAAATAAATTGTCACTAATATATATCGCGAGTTTCATTTACCATCGCGGTCCTAAACGCTTTTTATTTCTTATCGTGCTATAAAAATATATTAATAAAAATGTATAAAAAATATTTTTAAACTAAGCTATGTAGGTACCTACTTACACTAAAACGGCTTAATATTTGTATGAAATGCGGTATGCTAAAGATCGGTATTAAAATTGAATGTAATTTATTGAAGAGCAATGGTAGCTCTATAATATAGGTACCTCTTCTGTGACGCAAGTGGTGACAATAGTGCTTCCTCCGTTTGTCTGTCTGTCTGTCACAGCCGGCCTGCCAACTGGGTCGGCTCGGGTCAAGGAGCTTCTTATTATTTTATTAACTAATACTCTATCATTTTCATGGGTATATGTAGATTTTAAGTGAATGTAAAAAAAAAGTGCGTGTCAGACCACCCGTAATGGAGGCTGCGCATCTTCGAGTTTAAGAAAAACCATAAAAAAACAACTTTTGGAAATAAACTTAATACCTACTTACCTTCCTATCATGTTCATAGTAATTTTCGATGTTTTTGATTTTACTATTATTTTGGACCTTAAAAGCCATTATTGCCAAACATAAATATCTACTTATTTAATAAATACATATATACAAGAATTGATCGTTTAATTTAATGGTAAGTATAAGATAATAATATGACCTCACACCTTGTGTTCGCTGAAAAAAAATACGAAGAACTCTTGTATAAATCAGTTTACATTTGTACTGACAATTAGTACCTATTCTAAATTACATTTATGATTGACAGCTTGTTAGTAAAACGGGGAAACCATAATCATCATAAGTCGAACTTTAACAACTATCAATTTAAGCAAATTGTATATGTTTATGGGTGTAATATTACCGAGATTGCAACAGAAATCGTTGTAAATCGTTGAGATACGAGCTGAACGAGTAAAAGTTTGTGACCCGTAATTTTTAAGGGTTCCGAATCTCAAAAGAAAAAAACGGAACCCTTATAGGATCACATTGTTGTCCGTCCGTCCGTCTGTCAAGACCCTTTGTCTCGGGAACGCGTAGAGATATCGCGTTAAAATTAAAACCATATACTCACGTCTACAGACCCTTGAAGCTGTGAGAAAATCAAACTTGTAAGTTGACGAAAAAAAAAGATACGGCCGTTTATGTTGCAAAAAACGTAAAATTTATAGGATAATAGGTACTTCCCGTTGACTGAACTATGAAATTAGGCAAGTAATATCGTCTTACACTACAAGTACAGAGAAAAACCTCTATCTATCAACTGGACGTAGTTTAGGGAAAAGGATCCAATCCACAAAAATCTGTTAGTAAAATTTGAACTTTCTGTCAAACGGAAAAGTCATTCATTTAAATGACAAATTTTAGAGGATGGATCCTTTTCGTTAAACTGCGTCCATTACTGACAGTGACAACACTTCTGATTGGCTAATTTTTGTCCAAGTCCTTCAACAGGTCCATTAAATATCCAATAAGGCTAAGTCCCTGCAACGACCAGTTCGCGTGGGTAGACTATTTAGTTTAATATGAACTATTTGCGTAACGCCGTCTGTCTGTCACTGCGAATAATTTATACCAGAAACGGGGACAAATTTGTTTTCAAATGACAGGTGTTCATTTCGTTGATTAGTTGGTGAAAAGGTTTAATCCTTTATAGGGCACCGGTCTCAAAAAAGACGATATTATATATATCTTTGTGTATTTTTTTTGTACAGATGTTTTTTGGACTATAGATTGGCGATGAGGCTTGAATTGAGGATTTTTTCAGTCCGTTAAAGGGTTAAATAGTTCGTGAATAGTAACTGATTTCTTTTGTATAATTTAATGATCTGAAATATTTGTCATATGTATAGTTATGTGCAAAACTATCCCAAATCCAAATGCATACTATCAGCTTAGTACTTAGAATGTTTAGAAGTTGATGTCGATCAAAGGTATACCTATGTACATGATTAAGAGAATTAACATATAACAATACTCCTTGATTTTTATCGTTTTATGTAATTTAGGACCAAAAACTACAAAATATGACATTTTTATTTTTCCGTATGGCAATTTTCATAAAAAGTGTACATAGTACTTATAGTGTAATTTTTGTAAGACTTTAAATTAAATGACATTTACAGCAAACTGCTTAATGGGAAGATTACAGATATTACAAGTACCGGTTTAATAGAATGTCATATTTTGAAAATTGATATGACATTATAAACGCGCACGACGCCGGGTCCTTAAAATTATCCCACAAATCTTACATTCCAACGGACAATCTATCAGACGCCCTAGGCCCTATTCAAAAGAGCCTTTTACCTTATATGTTAGTGTGTCCAGCAAACCTTGATCCCTTAAGGGGCCCACTGATTAACAGTCCGCCGGACAGTTGTTCGGAACTGTCGAAATTTTGTTCTAACTGACAGACCGATACCGTCCGGCGGACTGTTAATCAGTGGGCTCCTTTAGGTTGCATTTCGACTGCGGAGACGAGTGGAGATGAGAAGAGACGTACCTTCGCCCACACTGTTAACTGTGCATAGTGTCCATCGGTAAACCTTATTACAACAGGCATAATGTCCACATAGACAGTTAAAAGTGTTGCTGTTTGTACCGCTTAATTCCATTTTAGCTTGATATATAGCTTAATATCTGAAATAATTTGCCGTTTAAGAAGTGTAACACCCTTACGGTAGATGTCGCTTGGGTCCTTGACCCATAATATGGTGGAAAGATATGCTGGCTATGGATGAGGTCTTGGTGGCTCAGATGGCAGGGCGCTGGAGTATCGATCCAGAGGCCGTGAGTTCAAGTCTCACCCAAGACAGTAATTTTTCCACTTTTAAATTTATTCTAAGCTTAATAGCATCGTTCGCAGACGTTTCTGCTTGTTAAAAATTAAAAATTAATATCTCAAATCTCAATCGTTATAACTTGTAACCGCTATTATTATAAATAAGGCCAGGGTTTAATTGGTGCGCCACCTATTTGTTGCTGTCGTGAATCGTCCCTTTGGGCCCTTGCGAAATCAGTTTCCATTACTTATAGTGGCCCAGTGATGGATCGACAGCTACAAGCTAGGCTGGCTTGACAAATGATGTGCAGATCACTGATCCGACGCTTCAAGCGTCAGTGTGGTGTCTAAAAGGGATTTCTTAGATCAATTTTACAAGATATTTTTTTACAACGATTTTTTACACGTAGCTTGTTTTCATGGTCGTTTTTTTTCGCTTTTCTTGGTGTAATGTTTGCTATTGCATATATCGTAGCGTTTTTATTGCTCGGTATATAGCATCAAAATAGGTCGCGTTAGTTATTTCTTATTTCTGGGCCCTTTAGTACCTAGATGCAAAACTTTAGGCCGGTCAGGTGCAAAACTAACATGTTTAGGTAACCTAAAAAAAACGTCGTGATCCTTTTCTGTGATAATGTCGATAATTTACGCTTTTTAGGCTTCCCTTGCTCTCCTTTCTCTTGCAAGAAGTTACAGATATACTTGGGGTGTTTGGTATACAGGGTATTTTAAAATACTAAAACCAAGTGCACCTAATAAATCCCTTTTCAATCATAATAATAAGTGAAGATCGTGTTAGTTTAAACCAATAAATGTCTGGACTGTCCTTGTTAAAATGACAGTAACTAGAGCTTAATTTATACTACAAAGTAGTTTTAGCGAGCAGATATTTGACCATTTATGGTTAATTTCCGTGAGCCGTGTTACAGTCGAGTTAAATTTATAGCTCACGGCACTTGATTGTTAAGTTGGCTGGAAAACTCTTTGTTATTATTCTGTACCGTACCTACTGTACAGTCACCTGCAATAATATGTTACACAACGAAGGCCACAAAATATCTGACACGATCTTATTTTTAGAGCCATAAGAGCGTGTCACATATTTTTGCGGCCTTCGAAGAGTAACATATTATTGACTGTACCTGGTACAATGTAGGTAGAATCTTGCACCAAGTGTCCGGTCTTCTGTTCCAAAATGATCCAAATGTAGGTATTAGTCATCTCATCTTACTCATAGCATAAATAAATGCTGAGTTGGTATTATTAAGCGATTTCTGTAAATAAGTCAGGAGCAATAAATAAAATATTTACTAACACAAAAATGCATTTCATGTTAATCGAGAAACTTAGTGAAAATGGAAGTTGCGCGTAGAAAAAACTTACCAGGAAAATATATTCACCAAAAGCATTTATTTTATCTCCTTTTATTTACACTGATTTTCTAGAAAGTAGATACATACGAGTAGTTAAGCAACTTTAATGGAATTATGCAACAGAAATAGGCAAAATGAAGAGATTAGGTAGGTGAAAAAAAGCTTTTAAAGTACCTAGGTAGCTACGATTTTACAAAAAATCACTGCAAAATATTCCAACGCCCCCTAAACTAACTGCGTTGCCATATCGCTATCGTTATTCGTTACACATCACAGTTGTAGCGTAGCCCAATTACCGCCGATAAACTCAGGATGCAAAACGGGGTCGGCCAGATTGCGAATTGAGAACCCCACTTCAGCTGTCATAAGCTAATAACTTGTGAATTAATGGTTTTTATGTTTAGTCTGGGACTATGGATTATCAGTCAAGACAGTATCTATACTTTTGGTAAATACTTAACTCACGTATACCTTAGTCGCAGATAAAATCTGTTCAAATAAGACATGGCGATAATATTCGTCATGAATAGACCCCGTTATCTTGTGGCACTGACATTGATTTTCCGTAGAGCGTGAATGTTTTTTTATCGACTATCTAAATGTCGATAGTGTAATTTAAATGTCGATAATATAATTTCAAACCGCCGGTTTACATTCGCGTGCGATCTACGAGCCGAGCCTAATGATCCAAAAGACTCGAGCCTTTTAGCTCTTTTTTTAGGGCTCGCCTCATCTCTTGACGCCTAAAAAGCTAAAAGCCTATTTCTATTTAATAAGTAAAAGCTAAAAGGCTCGAGTCTTTTGGATCACTAGCCGAGCCGAGACGCGACGCGAGTGTAAGCGGTGGGCTCGTGGCTCGTCTCGCGGCTCGGCTCGTGGCTCGTCAGTGCGACAAGATAACGGGGTCTAGACTCATGAACTACCAAATAAATGCGCCTACCGGGATTCAAACTCAAGACTTACCTACTGTTAATGTAGGCACGGTTACTACTGACGAGCCTAGGATACATTTATTATGGTGCGGCCACACATACCGGGATTCGGCGAATATTCATGATGGCGTCTCTTTCATTTTCGTTGGGTAGCGAGAGACGCCATCACGAATATTCGCCGAATCCCTGCATGTCAGCCGCACCATTATAATAAATAAATAAATAACAAATAAAGCGTTTAATATCAAGCTTACTTACAACTAAATACATGCATTCTTCTGCCAAACCACAGAGCGGTTTGTTGGCAGTTGGCAGATAAGAAGATTATTATTGCAAGTTCTGGATAATGCGACGTTTATGTGTGCAAATTACATTTAAGTATACTTAAACATATATTTATACCTACACAAATCTTCTGATGATATCTAAGACACGCATGAAGATGAATATGTATAAATAGACCAATAGTGGGACCGGATTTTTGCACTAAAAGTTTTGATAATTCTAAAGATGAAAAAGTGATACTTATCTGACATGGGACATATTTTTAAGCATATTTGTAAAATATGACGAAAAGTTAGAACGAGCGTTAGATATAAATTAGGTATTTATATATTTTTAGTAATGATTTTTTAATATTGAATTAAAGTGCAATGTTTAATTTCCATCGTTTATAATATGTATGACGCTTTATAATGTAAAATTATTAGAAATTTTTTTAACGTGCTTCTTAGTCAAACTACAAATTAGCTTATTATTTTGTCGATATTGAATTAAAGTTTAATAAATCCACAACAACATATCTAAATTCTTAAGTTAATAGGCAAGCTAAAAATTTAGAAGAATAAGATATATGCTTTAGAATGAATATGCGTTTTTTGTCCTATAATATCTAATATTGAATTAGAGTCTGTAAAAATAAGTCTATTACTATAAAATAATATACGCAGCCATATTATGGAAAATAAGAAATTTCGGCGTGTAGCTTGCATTGTAATAGTAAAATATATTTAAAAAGGCGCGAAATTCATACATACGCCGCGCTGGTCCGTCAGTGTCGCCGGCGCGGCGCCCGAGACCCTATCATAGCCTACCTATACCTCGCCCCTCGCCTCGCCCCACCTGCCGCTCACAGCACTGTCTGTCTTTTCTTATCATTCATTTGTTTGTTTACTGTGGACATATATAAATTAGATGCGGACATTACGTGAAATTAAAGGGGTCCCTTTGTTTCCCATAAAGTTTTAAGTCATAATGTATTGTTTGTCTGAACCTTCGGGCTCTCGAATTAAGGTTTATTTTTGAATGGCCTTAGTAGCAGTTTGATAGCGTTGACTCGGCTCGGAGAGTTGGCGAATTGGCGATTCATTCGCCGAGTTAGCGGATCGGATACCAAGTTATCAGTTAGTTTAGTGGCCGAGTTGATTAGGAAGAACATTTGAATTTCGAAATTGTAATAAAAATGTACATGATATTCACAACTATTTTTTACCATAGTTTGTCAAAGGACTGTCTCATTTCAAACATAGAGAGAATCATCATACTATCTTTGACTTACACTAGTACTAGCACCCAAAAGAAAAGGATGAATACAGTTTTTTGTTTTTATTTACTGACAAATTGGTTTGACCGACTATACCTATTTCTGGTTCCTATTGTCATGTCCTGTCCTATTCAACGTCAATATCATATTATGTATATTACAAACCAACTGCTCAATATTACACGTATACATATTGAATATACAATAAGGTAAGTGACCTCACCTTATTGTATATTCCGTGTCGGCCGTATATGCCTATATACGGCCCACCTTAAATTAAAATGTTTTTTTTTTAATAAACAGGATATTAAGTATGAAAAACTCACTCAAATATGTATCTTATTTATTGAAGTTTCTTCATTATACCAAAATAGTATAAAAATATTACGATACTCTTGGAAAATACACCTTTTATAAAAGTCCTATTGTGGGCCTTATTGAACACTAGCAGGGTATTACTTAATCCTGCAAAAAATAATAATTTTGACAGTAGACAATAATAGATTTTATTGTTTTTAACTTAAGAGTTATACATATACAAATAACAATATTTGGTACTTCACAACAAGAGGATATTTATAATAAGTTAAAAATAATTCTTTTGGGCCTTATTAACTAAAGATATAAAAATTGTCTAGTTTACGCGAAAATAGTAGGTAACTAAAGTCACTAAACATAAAGCTTTATTATTATTATGTTTTAACATCTGGGGGCACGGCAGTGCCCCCGCCAAGACGAGCAAAGCGCAAGGGCACTATCTACCTTTTCTCGAAACGCTTCGTCGTTTTTTGGAACCCTCCTAACTTGGGGTTGGATTATACTAGATAAACAAAGTTCTCGGACTTATTAAGCATATCAATTGCATAGCTCTTATACTTTAGATTTTATTCATATGTAAAAACTTCGATTTCGTCACTGACTCACTCACTTGATGATTATCAATACCTTTAGGGTACTTCCTGAAGTCCTCTAAGAAGCTGAAATTTGATAAGTAAGATAGTTTTAGTACACAAACAACAAATAAATTCAAAAACATGAATTTTTTAATCCTTAAGGGGATGATGAGGGGGTTTAATCTTGTATTGGGAATCAATAATCGCTGAACCGATTTAGTTGAAATTTGGTATGTAGATAGGTATTGTTATGGGGAAGGATATAGAATAGATTTCAATCTCAAAGTTTACCCTTACGGGCTGAAGGCAGATTTCAACCCCAAAGTTTACCCTTACGGGGTGAAGGGTTTATATGGGGAATCAGTAAGAAGTACATTGTGTAACAGATGCCCCCAGATACTTATTTCAGGATTTTTAATAGTAAATCACCCCCAACCCTTTAAATTAGGGGATGGAAGATTGTCATAAGCAACTTACAAAAAGAAGTGAAATCCCACCAAAAACATTTTGATGTAAAATGTTGCTCAGACGAAACCATAAGGCTCGCACTGTCAAAAAGTTATCAGATCTCTTGCCAAGCTTCTAACTCTACAAGCCCTAACTTCACTAGCTCTACACCTTAGTCAAAGTATGTAGCTCGGCGGTTTCGTTTCTACAAGAACTATTGTATGTATAATAAAAAAACCGCCCAAGTGCAAGTCGGACTCGCGTTCCAAGGGTTCCGTACATTACACAATTTTTAACAATATGTTTTTTTAGTGAAAAGTGAGTAAAATGTCTTTTAAAAACCCGTAGGGATCGGATCAAAAACTAAGTACTTAAGTCCGACTCACGCCACAGATTATACAATAGTTCTTACGAACAGATACTTATCTCTCAAACAAAACGCAAGTACCTACCGTTTTAGAAATGATAAATAAATACCCACTTAAACAGAGGAGTGAAATAAAAGGAAAGCTAAATCTTAAATTATACCTAATATTCCGATTATGCTTTAGTGTTTGCGAAATAGTCATTTTAAAAGGTCATATGTCCCTGCAGTAACCGCAGTGTTTACGCCGTTTTATAAACCGCGCAATAATCCCAGCAAGAATTAGTTTTAAAACTTCGTGTAATTTAAAACCAGATAGAGATTAATGTTACATAGTAAAGAAAAATAATAGAAACCCCATGAATAAAGGTAATTAATTATAAGTTAACCAGAGCAAAAATGAGTAGGCACTTTCCGGTGTAAACTTACTGTCGTTAAAATAAACATTTACCAAAATAAATTAAAAATTTACTACCTATTTCAAATAGATAGATATCTAAATCTATACATTTGTCACACATATTAAACATTACATGTTTAATTAAAGAAATTCAATAGTAGGTAGGTACCTACTACCCGCGCGATTCGAACTTTAAGATATCGCGCCGTTAGACTTCACTAGATATGAAATAGTAAAGATATGTGACGTTCCACGGCAAAAGGTACCTTATGGCGGCTGGCGCTTACGCTTATTATTATCGCCACTCCAATATTCAGTCGGGGCAATGGTACCTTTTGCCGTGGAACGTCACATATCTTTACTATTTCTTATCTAGTGCATCTCTAATTCATTTCCCGAATCCCGCCGTCCGTGTAACTATCGTAAAAATTGACAGTGCGGCGCGCGGTGACGTGCGTACGTGAGCGCGTGTGGCAACCAACTGGCTTGCTTTTCTACCGTGAACGGGAGCAGATTCGTAGGTATTAATCCGAGCTCGCGCAGAGAGTTCCATAGGCCTGCTCACGCTTAGCTCCACATTTCTAATAGGTTTTCCTGTCATCTATAGGTAAAGAGCTAATATGTGTATTTTTTTCATAATAAAAAGACCCAGTAGTTTCGGAGATAAGGGTAATGTTAATTTTTTGCCTGTTTTCTTAAATAACTTCTAAACTATTTATTTTAAAATTATGAAAAAAATATATTTGAGATTCTAATTCTAAAATGAGCCCCTTCATTTGATATATAACAAAGATATAGTTTTTTTTCTTCTATTTATCATTCAACTCAAAAGTGACCCCTTTATTTAAATTTATATTACATATTTACTTTACATGTATGTCTTTGGGTTATAGACAAGTTTCAACTTATTAGTCCAGTAGTTTCGGAGCAAATAGGCTGTGACAGACGGACAGCCAGACACACGAGTGATCCTATAAGGGTTCAGTTTTATTCCTTTTGAGGTACGGAACCCTAAAAATAATGATTATAATAAGTTTTTCACCTTATGCCCATGTGGCGGTAGCAAAACAGCCAAGCCACATATTTTGACTAAGGTGTAGAGTTAGTGAAGGGGCTTGTAGAGTTTGAAGCTTGGCTCGACAAGAGATCTGATAACTTTTTAACAGTGCGAGTCTTAGGCTTATGGTTTCGTCTTAGCAACATTTTACATGAAAATGTTTTTGGTGGGATAATTTTTTACAGTATAAATATTTCTTCGTAACAGTTAGTATTATCTTTTAACATGATTTTTACTGTACATCTGGGCCCTATTTCACCAACGTGACAGGTGCGACATTTGTCGACATCACTGTTACTGACGTCACAGGCCTTTATAGGCTACGGTAACCGCTTACCATCAGACGAGCGGTGTGGTTGTTTGCCACCAACTAGTGTTGGGCGTAATTAATTACTCGTGTAATTTAATTACATGTAATTAAAATGTTTGTAATTTAATTACATAAAATTTAATTACATGTAATTATTTTTTCTGTGTAATTTGCAATTGTGATTACATTAATTAGTAATTAAATTACTCAATTACTTTTCATTTACCTTTTTAATAATATGCAAATATGAACAAATTTACTTGTAGTAATTATAAAGAAAAACTTTTATGAATTCCATTATACGCTGGATAACGTTATAACATATTTTTTATCCCTGGAATCATACCTTTACAGGGTACTATGTGACAAACCACGTTGAATATGGCGGTCGGCGCTTACGTCGCGTAGCACCGCATTAGTTTGCACGATGCACATCCCTGGTGCACCGGGTGCGGGCCAGCCCCAACCCTATCCTGTGTGTGATAGCGGACAGACTTGACTGCCCGTATATGAGACACTGCTGCGAAATGCATGTTTCCAGCAGTGTATATATATTGTAATAGTTAATTAGGTACTAACATTAGGAACGTAAGTCTACTAATAAATCTGTATGAGTCCATAGTTGCTCGAAATAAATATTTTTCATTTCATTTTCATTTCATTAGTTAATAGGGCGCCGGTAATAATGACGTAAGCGCCGACCTAAGGTGCCTTTCGGGTTGGACTGTAGCAAAGGGGGGGCTGGGACTTGGACAATTGTCACAAGAAATACGACAGTTGTCACGAAATTCCGACACAGAACTCATTTACTGTCATGAATTACCGAAAGTTCTTTGAAATCTTGTGTCAATTGTCATCATTATCATCATAAACATCACAAGAAAGATACCTGTTTTTTGCCGATATAATAAAGTTTTTTTTAATAATACAATGATAGTGACAAACAGGAATAAGGCCCGTCCGATGGTAAGCTATAACCGTAGCCCATGGATGCCTGTGACGTCAGCAACAATGTCACGTTGGTGAAATAGGGCCCTGGTGCTACATTACGACACCGGTGCTATAATAAGCACATTAAAACACTCCCTTTGGCCGTGTTTTAAAATTCGTCATTCGTTGCAAAATTTCAATTTTTCGCACTTCTATCGTAAATAACTACCTTTGTATTAATAAAAAAAGTTACCTATATAAGTAAGTAGTTACTGCCTTTAAAAAGTATAAGTGTCTAAATGTTATTAGACTTTTTGATTCTTTAAAACGTCTTTAGGTCAATAAAGCAAGTGAAAAATTATTAGAGTTAGACCAAGAAAAGTCTGCAGCGATTTGGACAGCCCACGCAGTGAAGGTGTTATTTATAAGTCATAATTTCATAGAAGTTTCTTCAAATCGGCCTTATTAATGAGAGATTAAAAATATTCAAAATTATCTAAAAATATTTTAATCTATTATTTCATCTCATACGTTCAATAAGGCCCGGGACTGGACCTTTTTACCTGCACTGACAGTGGATCTTCTTAGCAACAAGTACAAATTCAGAATAATAGGGAGCAACTGCTATTTTTGAATGCTGGGCCTTGTTACCCGCCGGGCCTCATATGCCTGCACCTCACCTACCTTATTTATTTGTTTTACAAGGGGAAAATTTGTTGATTAATCATGCTAATATTGATACCCAAACAAGCGAAACATTCTAAAATTGAACCACAAGCGTAGCGAGTGGTTCGTAAAGTTGAACCTCGAGCGTAGTGAAGGTTTCAAGGGACGAGGGTTAAATAAAATTTTCACTACATCAGCTCGTAAAGGCCCTCTTGATTGTTCGAAACGGATAAGAAGAGTGGCATTTAATTTGATGCACATTTTGAGTTGTTTCCGTAGGTATATTCGTAAAGCTCAGTTGGTTGGTAAAATTGACTTTAAAATGATAAATATTGAATAACGTTAGTTTGAAATTGATTTAAATGATAAAGTAAATATTATCGGAGATATATATATCGGATATCGCTCTTAAACAAAAAATATATGTCGCTAGTCATTTATAACCTAAAAGCGCCAAATTACGCAAAATTATATTGAAATGACACCTGTCTATTGAATTTGAAGAATACTTTAACAAGGGTGGTTATCTGTATGACAATGCACCTAAAATAATTTTCAAATGTATCTATTATTTCTATACTTAACACGATAACGAATTCTACGTAAACCAAACCGCGGGCAATCCCTAGTACATATAGAAATAAATAAGTGTAGGTAAGTTTCCATTAGTGTACCTACTATTAACAATATAACTATTTACCATTGATAATAATTTTATAAACGTTTTGCGTATTTTTTACGGGCACCGCGCTAATCGCTAGCCCGCCACCGTCGATCGCTGCCTCCTGCCACGGCGCACAGCGCGGCGCGCGAAAACGCCGCGCGTTTGAAATGTAACTCAATATAAGCGCGGAATGCATACTTACGTATCAGTATTTAGTGTCGCCGTGATTTTATATTTCTAATATTTTGTGTGGGAACTAAGATCTTTATTATGACCGTGTAATATTAACTCTACAAACTTTAATTCAATATTGGCTATACTGCTTAACCAGAAATCAATATCTAGACAAGCACATTGTCTACATTTCTAACTTTTTACAAGTATACTAAGTTGATAGATAATATCGTAATTTTACAATATCAGCTACTTTAATTCTTTATTGACAAAGTAATTCGTGTTTTTACGTTCACCAGAAAGCAGCTGTTCCAGATTTCTAAAAACCGAATATTGTGAATAAATTAAAGTGTTATTGAACATGTTACAGTTTTTTGTAACTTTAATTTTATATTTACATAGTTATTTAGAAAATTGAAATATTTAAATATGGCCGAACGCTCCACCTATAATTTTCTAATATTTTACATAAATGTTATTTAACATGCATGCAATAACATATCAAAAAAGAAAAAACTTTAATGTTATCAAAACCCATTTTTGTTCCACCGCTGGTCTAAAACGCGATGTGAAGCAACGTGTCAAGAGGTCGTGGTTGAGCTCAGCCATCTTGGCCAGCTGCCTAGGGCGACACAAAGCATAAAA
Organism: Cydia splendana; assembly: GCF_910591565.1. NCBI lineage: Eukaryota > Metazoa > Arthropoda > Insecta > Lepidoptera > Tortricidae > Cydia > Cydia splendana. The sequence goes on along the minus strand of NC_085978.1, from coordinate 897,308 downwards.
CGTTGCAAAACACATTTCAAGTACTTACGGTACTTATGATTGTAAACAATTGTAAAATAAATTATATCTATAACTGTTTAAAGTCATCTATTTTAAATCATTTTAAATTGAAAATAATGATGAATTTCATTGTTGTTTCATGGCACTCGAACTTCATTTGTATAAATGAACGTAACATTATTGTTAAGATAATGATTATTACATAGGACCTAGTCTTTATTCATAATCGTTACAACGATAGGTACCTAATCCTCAGCATGCTTCGTCAAAGCATAAAGACAAGATAAAGACAATAAGTATTCATTGCGAACATATTAATTAAAACCAAAATAGTACTTTGCTAATCCGCGAAACGATAACGTGCTAGTTCGTGTGTGTGAGTATTGTTCTTTTGGTGGTGGTTTGTTATATTTATTTGCGTATTTATTTTTGTGGTGGGAGGGGGGGGAACATTAATTGCATGTAAAAAATACGCAAGTAAGTATAACGGGTTAGGACTGATTGACTAGCACGTTATCTTTTCGCGGATTAGCAAAGTAATATTTTGGTTTTAATTAATATGGATTTACGCAAAAAGTAACGCCTGAATCTATTCACTATGCGAACATATTACCTATTACATTATTTTTTTTTACATTTAATATGGATGTATGGATAAATGTAATTCGCGCAAGCATCGTGACACAGTACACTAAGAACAGTAGTGAATCTAAGGCCACTCGGCAAGTTATTTGCCTACTCTTGCGTTGGCGCTTAGGGTTGTCACTTTTATTTTTAGTTAAATATTATTTGCATATTATGAGTAGCACTACGTTTCTATTTATTATAATATGATGAAATGTTCTATCAATTCATAAATGAAGTATAAATAAAACGCTTTTTAAATATTAACATTAGGAAATGGCAGTTATTAAAAAAATTATAAATTCGATACAGAAAAAAATCCTCCGGTTTCTGCATGTTCGGAACGCTTTATTGTTAGTGGTTAAAGTAAAGTAAATTCTCATCCTTACGTATAAATTTAGTAAAAAGGTTTTAGGGAAGCATGGGCAAGTAGGTATTATGAAGAATGACAAGTCCGGGTTTGAGGAGTCGTTATTGAGACACAATTTTTTTTTCTACTGTACGACTGTCATTTTTGAATTAAGATTTCTTATACCAAACTGCAAATGGGTATTTTTAATGTACGGGCTCCCAACTCAACTATAATATTCATTTCGATACAGTTTAGTCAACTATAATGAAAATGACCAATTACAGCTCGCCGCGGTCAAGAGGGCGAAACAAAACCATAGCTCAAATTAATTATTAATTTTAGGTTGTATAGTAGAAACAATTGGGTAATAAATCAGAAACGCGCATGTGACACCCTTAATATAGCAACATCCATAGACTACGAAAACCACTTAGTGTTGCTTGTTAGTCTCCATAGGCTACGGTGGCCAGAATCGGGAAAACAACTGTCTAAAAATTGAATATAGCGCGGAGCAAGTACCAGGGCCTCATGAGTGCGAGAAGGTGTCATTGACCAACCAACGCGGCGGCCGGGGCGCGTACCAGTATTATGAAGGTATCGCGGCTGCTCCCGTATCTTAGCTGTATACCAGTGGTCACCAATTAGTTTCTTCAGGGGTCCGATTTTTTAAAATAATGTGACCATCGCGATCCGTTTCTACTTGAGTTTATTAAATATGTATTAACATTATATAGGTCGGCGGTCCGCATCCGGACCGCGGTCCGCCATTTGGTGACCCCTGCTGTATACTTTTGGTTTGGTTTGTTTGTATGATTCTACTAGTTTAAAGTATTATTTTTGTTGATTCGTAGAAAAAGTATTGTATACAATAGTGATATAATCAAGCTTTTCAATCTAGTACCTTACTTATACTATTGCCTCTGTTCATAGTCATGATCAAAAAAATTAAGGCGTACAGTCAGAGCAGACAAATGCGAGCGGGCGGGTAGCGTACTCGAATGCGCGCGATCACAGTCGCGGTACGGCCCACACTGCCGCCACCGTATTCCCCCGTATATTATGCTAATGTGTGCGTGGCAGCGCGTGCGTACACGGCGCCCGGCGCGCACGCACACATTCAAGCCGGCAGCGGCACATTTCTATGAAGATTCACTACTGTTCTTATACTGTGATCGTGATGAATGTGTGTATTTTACCTGCATTAAATTTACTACGGCTACGGTGTAAAAATGATTTCTATTATTACGTGTAAAATAAAACATGTTTTTTTACCTGCCACCCTTGCCACTGCCATTTGTATTGTTTGATTCCCGCACATCTCCTCTCATCTCCGCCTCAGTGGAAAGGCAGCCTAATATAGACTGAACTGTCAGACATTATGTGTAGTTTAGTCTATTAGAGTCTGTGCGGAAAGAGAAGAGTCGTGGAATGTATAGGAACCAATACATTTAACGACTCTTCTCTTTCCGCACAGACGCTACAAAGTAATATAGAGATGTCATGTTATATGTTAAGAATCTTAAGAGACGCGAATAGAATCCAGATCTAAATCTACGAGTAGTATTAAAGGATCTCACTGTCGTAACAATGTTGCAACATTACAAATGGCTGCAGGCTCTATAATGTTGGCAATGCAGACAAATATGCCGGATTGCGATCTTAGACTTGTTTATTTATAATCTAAACTTAAAATACCTATAGTCGCCTGTCGCCTATAGCTCTGAGGGCCGGCCATTGGCCAAGATGAAAGTCATTGATGGAAAAAGCGAAACTTGAAAAAATGTATATGGTCACGTGACTTTTGGTACCTATCATCTGTTAAGCTACGTTTCCACCAGAGATGTACGAGCATTCGTAGCGAGGCATGTGTTTGCTAAGACTCAATAGAATAATTTCACACTGAGCGAGCAAATGTAAAAGCAGTAATTCTATTGGTTCTTAACATGCCTCCCTATACTCATCCTCGTACATCTCTGGTGAATAACGCAGCCTAATAAGCACACTGATACATTTTTACTTTTCGTTTGGCGATTGTCGATGTACGATTGTCATCGTGGCTAGGCACACAGTTGTCCGCGAGCGTGACGATAGCGATAGACCCGTTACATAAAAATTAGAGTATCCTTTCTTCATGCAGTTTATCAAAAGTATTATATACGTAGCGGTTATCTATGTTTGGACTATTTAAAATACAAGTCACCGTATTGCAACCAAACACACCCAAGCATAGGTAGGTATTTCACTAGGTATTTGACATGCCATCAAACGCAGCCGTCATACAGGACGGTCTACGACATATATGTATACCTAATTCATCGAACTTGATCGAACATACACTATAAATTACGCAACATAAACTATAATTGCCATCATGTAAACAGCGAGCTTAGTTCTGGACCTTTAGGTCCTTTAACGATGGCATAGACAAAGGACGAGGCACAATAACCGGGCAATTAATGAAGTAAACAATGTTCTGCGCGGGCGCCGGTCGTGACGCGGTTTGTGGGGTGACCATGCCTTACATAAACATATACTTATTTGTAAAAATGTATTAGTGGTAATCATAGTTGGACAATTTAGGTGATTTTTAAGTGCCTTTTACTGAAAGTAGCATGCGGCAACTTCAAGAAAACTACATAGTCATGCACCACTGTTCAATGATTAAATGTGCTAATCAATTCACTGCATTTAACTCGAAAACTCCTAAAGCTTTCTTGGGTGTCACCGGCTGAAACAAACTCAAAGATATCTCGAAGAGTCCATCAAAATTATCAAAAGTCTGAGAGAGTTTTCACATTGTCCGATCCGATATCGGATGTACTTGCCCTACATCGTATAGGTATCCGACATCCAATAACATGCATCCGATAATTTCGGCCCGAAAGCAGCTGACGGGAGTGACGGGAGTCCGACATGGCTGAAATTATCCTCTCCGGTATCGGATGTCGGATAGTGCCTATGAGATAAAACGGCTGCTATAGAGTGCCATGGCATCAAATCCGCCTTTTTTGGATTAAGTTTATTTTTATTAGGGTTTGCACGACGGATCTGAAATGTATGGGAAGATCCGCGGATCCGGATCCAGATCCGGATAATTTCATACATTTCGGATCCGGATTGCAAACCCTAATTTTTATCAATAAAGATTTCTTATAAATATTTAGATACTGAAATATGCATATTTTATACATCTTTATTCTATGTGAAAACGCTCTGGAGCGTGGTCACTCTCATCGTTTGTCGCTGCGATGGCCGGCGGCGTAATCGGCCGCGGCACGACCCGCACGCTCCAGCGACAAATTAGCGTGAGGTCCTGCGACTATGATGCACCGAGGCCCTATAACACCATTGTTGGTATAATGAAAGAGATTTATCTAATCAAACTATATCTATAGTTACACGTCTTTACTTAGTCACCTGCAATAATTTACGGGGTGAATATAAAGGTCATACTGAGCAACTTTTACTATGGGATCAACCCCGAAATCGCGGAAAAAAAAATACTGCGTTACATTTTGTCTGTCTGACGGGTCTGACATTGACATAATTTTTCTGTCCAGGTTTGCTGGCTGCAAACCTGGTTGGAGCCGGCCGCTGCAGATGGCGTGGGACAGACCCCACAGCAACTCATTTTAAACTTAAAACCTTCAAAACATCTGAACTTCTTCAAAACATTGAAACTTCGAAAGTTTGAACCTTTCCATAGGAGAATTTTTTTTTTTGCGATTTCGGGGTTGTCCCATAGTGAAAGTTGCTCAGTATGACCTTTATATTAATGAATAAAATCAATTTATTTATTTATTTTATTATTTTTTTTTTTTTTTATATTCACCCGTAAATTATTGCTGGTGACTCAATAAACACCATGTATAGGTCCTGTGGATAGGACTAAACGACGCATCCGTAGAACTCAGCTCCTACCGGATTGTCTACGATTTTATTGACTCCCCGCCACTGTTATATACAAGGTGTTACACCAGCCACTGAAAGTGGGATGGGCACACGTTGTATAGGTCATACTGAGCAACTTTTACTATGGGACCAACCCCGAAATTGAGAAAAAAAATTGACTCTCCCGTACATTGTATATTTACCATACATAGGTACATACACAAAAGTATCAGTCTTATTGTTCTACATACCTATGTCTAGACACATCTCTTTTTGTTAAGTTATTATTGATAGATACTTTTGGCGCATAGTCTGGCCCCGTTGATAACATACCTACTCGTATATGCCAATCGCTAACGCTCCGTAGCGAACGAAACGCAACTGTCACTTGGCCCGATTCGAACTTTAAGATACGTCAGTTAATAGATCTAGAAATGATATGACTGACTGACTGTCACACTAATATGGAAGATTGATAGAGAGACAATTAAGCGATTCCATGGCGAAGCGCAAGCGATCGTCACCTTGGCTAGGCCGCCTGATCCGATGTCTTTTGATGTTACCTAAAGTTATAGACTTAAAAATAATATTTTATTTATACATAGTCCATCGTTCTCCCAGCAAACTTAAGGTCACATGTCCATTGGCTCATTACCTCCTACCTTCTTCTCCTTTTACGAAGTCGGTTAATAAACTACGAACAAACATAAACAACTTAATAATGATTCCATATAAATGTCTTGTTTACTGTTAAGGGTTTGCCAGATTCGCGATATGCTTTTGTGCTTAATGAAGCTATATTATATATTCTTACTGTCTATATACAGGTTGTATATTTAGTCACCTGCAATAATTTACGGACTGAATATATAGCTCATACTGAGCAACTTTTTCTATGGAATCAACCCCGAAATAGCGAAAAAAAAAATTTACTGTCTCATAGAAAATGTCAAGGTGTCATGTATGAATCAGCCTATTTTTTTTCGCGGTTTCTGGTTTACTCCCATAGTAAAAGTTGCTCAGTATGACCTATATATTCACCCCGTAAATTATTGGAGGTGACTAAATAAACATCCTGTATTACGGTAAGGAAAATCCAAGACCTGTAAGCCTGGAGACACAAGTAACAATTTTACAACAATTGGAATAGGTAACGTAAATATTTCCATTGTTAGCATTCAACGAGTTACGGACGTAATTTTATAACTCAGGAATAAACATAGAATACTTTTTATTCCAGAATTCTTCTATTTCTTCCCCCTTTGAAATGAAATTGAGGTTGCAATTTAATACTTACGAGAGTGCAAAGATGTCTTCCATGCGGATTCACTATATACATAAACTAAACTTGGCTATCTTGACTGCGTGCGTGTCTTCTGGTGATCAATTTGATAATAACTTGGCGTAGGTTTTATGATTCGGTGAATTTCGTATTTTAGAGTGATGTAGGAGGAACTTCTGGTTTAAAAGTGAAATAGTTTTTGTACCTACACACAAACATTTATTTTATACCTATATTTATATAAGTACCTACCTACAAGTTTGGGTTCTGCAACATATAACTAAAATATTATAAATCTTAGATATAACGGAAAAATCGGTACCTAAGTAATGATAATGATTATGTTGTCAATGTCGTCATGTCAAAAAGTCAACAGTCTCATTAATTTGAACTATGTGCATTTCATAATAATAACGATTTTCTTATCAATTTATTTCCCACCGTCACGATTAGAAGTCAATAATCATCGCCGTTAGCTGATTAAGTATTTCGCCCCGCTGATCAGCTGCGATGGTGGTGTAATGGTCAGCATAGTTGCCTTCCAAGCAGTTGATCCGGGTTCGATTCCCGGCCATCGCACACTTTTTGATAATTTTATATTTTTTCAAAATATTTCCTTTGCCCCGAATATGCGGGAGTATGCCCATATAGTATGGGCTTTCTTTTGTAAGTACCTTTTTTTTAGTCCTAAACTCACATTTGTATTTTTCTCTGGGCATGAAACATTTTTATCATTAAACTAGACGGGCCCGCGGCTCGACTATAAAATCTATAAACTTATGACGTTGTTTTATAAATCTCAAAAAAAAAAATTAAAGACATCTTAAACAAAACGAATACATACAAATCTTCAACGTGTTTACGATTTATTAAAAAACATTTTTTTTTTAACATCAAAATAAATAAATCTTTATTTACATACAATATATATACAGTGGTACTATTAAACAGCAGCAGCCATAATGTGATAATATTATACATATTATGTAGTGTTTAGTTTTTTAAAGTTTAGTTATAAAATATATTTTTATATAATATGTATGCTAGTTTTAAGGTATTTATGTATGGGCCATTAGTTGCCTGAAATAAAGATTTTCTTTCTTTCTTTCTTTCTTTCTTTAAACGAAATTAATAACTAGCTTAAATCTAAAATAGGCCCTTGAGGCATTGTACCAAGGATGCTGGCGGCATTTCCTCGCTGTATCGCAATGCTGATACGTTGTGCGAGGTAGCCGCCAGCTCTTCGGTCACCAGTTACGTCAACCAGACATTATTAAGTTCGTTGAAATCAACCTTAGGTAATACTGATAAGGACGTCCCTGCCATCCAGAATAAATAACTCATATGAGCAATTTTCTCTAAATCCCTACTTTAAGTAAACAGTAACCAATTTCCCAAATCAGAACAATTTCCCATAATTCCGAGCCGTGTCATGACTCCGATATGGAGGTCGTCACCCCTGAGACAATGGCGTAATTATAATCCTTAAGATTGTCCACTTAGATGCATTTCGTGGTTTAGATGTGGCATTCGATAATTCATCCAGGATTTGTACAACACATAGAGTTATATATTTGACAGAGAGAATATCACTTAAGACAAACTGTGACACTGCAATGGCGGACGGTTTGAAAGTGTGCGTGTAGACGAGTGATACCATGTAACACAAATTCTCCCCTAATGGTGAAACAATTATTTCAATATCGTCCTTGTTTTCAAATATTAAACTAGGACAGTTAGACAATAAAAAAGTGTGTACCTAACTGATTCTGTAGGTCTTGAAAATGCGCATTGTTGCACAATTACTTTGTGCAAATATTATTTTCAATACCTAATGATATTTAACTTGTAACATATGTATCTGGTTTTAAACAAAAAATAAATATAAGGTAAATGTACTAGTGCTCGACATGCTAATGCCCAATAAATGACACCTTGCTGTCACCTCTATTGACAATGACTTCAGTTTCAAGATGACATGTACTGGACTGGGACCGCGTCGAGCACCATGAGTATGTTTACCTTACATAACAAATAAACGTTAACTATCAAACATTATTCATGTAAACGTCTTTAATCTCCTTATTATCGGGAAATTACCATACCGACCTAGTTTGAAATGCAAAATCAATAATTTAGCTATTATTACCTAAATATCCTAAATGATCTCTTATAGGTATACATAATGATTTAATAAGAAGGGCATCAATTACCCTACTTTCGGGAAATTAACCTATTCAACTTACTGGTCACACTCCTGTTTCGCATTTATAAACAATGAAATATGGAGATTTTATGTACTATACCGTGATAATTGATAAAATTAGCTATGAAAAGTTATTCCGTCAATTTTTTTCTTTCGATCGGTACAATTCTTGCAGGATTTAACTAGGTACGCATGGCATATTTTACATTTTTCTTGGACAAATTTACTTCACTGACGTTTCGATCCGTCTGACGGCAAATTGGTGGATGAGGGCATTGAGATAACTGTCAATGTGTGTGTGTCACGCGTAAATACTAGGAAATTGGTGGATGATGGAATCACAGTTTTTGTCTTAGCAAAACGACGTCCGTAGTATTCTAGGTCCATGGTACAACACATATTGCATTGATACGAAAGCGCAGGACCCGTGCGAAATCGCCTTTTCATACAAACGTAGTCCTCATTTTCCTCTCTGGATATCAACTTTGCTGAAAATATTTTGACACAATTTGTTGTATATCAACCACAATTATTTCATACATTGATTATTTTCGAACTTTTGAGTATCATAAGAGAATAATAGAGCATTTAAAAATGTATATGAAATCTGTTTTGCGCTCCTAATTTTTGCTCACCCTCATGATCCGATCCTCCTCATGAGAAACTTACAGATCCTACGGAAATCTATGGAATTTTTCTTAAGTCAACGGAATTTTATTTATGCCAGGATTTGTGTTTATTACGCCCAGAATGAGGAGCTCTTCAAACTCACTAAATTTCATCATAATAAGAGGAAAAAGTAACCAAAAACATGAAAATCGACCGGGGCCCCTTTGTTTCTCATAGTATCATTAGAAACCGTTAACTTTTCAGGATTTTCGTAAAGGGGCCCACTGATTAACAGTCCGCCGGACGGTATCGGCCTGTCAGTTAGAACAAAATTTTGACAGTTCCGAACAACTGACAGGCGGATACCGTCCGGCGGACTGTTAATCAGTGGGCCCCTTAAGAGCGCTCTTACAAGAAAAGTCGAAATAATGCAAAATTGATGATACTAGTCGACGAAATTCAGGACTTTGCGCTCATTATTAGAAACAATGAGTACTTGTTCCAGTAAAAGCGTCTTCTTATCTTTATAAATATCGTTGTAAATATTAGAAAAAGGACTTATTAAATTAGTAATGATTTTTTTTCTGATGGTCGTTTCCGAAAAACCCCGTGAAGCACTGAATGGCGAGCTCTTATTTGGAAATGTTGAGAATTTTACTATGCTAAACCTGGCTATTTTGTATTACTAATACCCTGTACTTTAGGCATATCAAACTATATTTTTCCTACATACCTTTGAGAAAGAGAAAATCAAAGTAAAACGAACTCGATTTTCTCTCCGAAACAAGTGTCAATTCCTACGAAAATCTACTTAATATCGAAGTCATTTTCATACTCAAGCAATCTGCAACGTTTGCTTATACTGGTGGTATACATTAGTGTTTATGAAATTCTACTATAATTTTTTGGCAATTTTTTGAAAACTACTCTATATTACCGATGACGCGCGCTGCGCCAGCTCAGTGCCGCGGCAGAGCTTGTAGAGGCAGGACGTGTGTCGGTCGGCTCCGCACATTTTCAACGGCGACGACGAGGTTTTTTATCATTGTGTGCGGCGGGCGCCGTGTAAAACGCTATACTGTGTGCGTGTAAACCGCAACGAGAGACTTTGATCCTAGCACTGTTTTTATAGTATTATAATTTATAATGGTGCAGTTTAATAAACTACCGGACAGGATTAAAAATATTTGAAACGACCTGACATTCTATATGTATTTATTTGACTCAAGATAGTAGGTACTCAGGGTCTGATCATGGAGCCGGAAGGTGGTCACCGGTACCAATCAACCATGCAACTAAACCACTTCGTGTTTAGGCTCGTTTTATTCGTCTCAACAAGATCTTTGACTTAAGATAATACTCAGGGTCTGATGATGGAGCCGGAAGGTGGTCACCGGTACCAATCAACCATGCAACTAAACCACTTCGTGTTTAGGCTCGTTTGATTCGTCTCAACAAGATCTTTGACACAAGATAGTACTCAGGGTCTGATGATGGAGCCGGCAGGTGGTCACCGGTACCAATCAACCATGCCACTAAACCACTTCGTGTTTAGGCTCGTTTTATTCGTTTCTATAAGATCTTTGACACAAGATAGTACTCAGGGTCTGATGTTGGAGCCGGAAGGTGGTCACCGGTACCAATCAACCATGCAACTAAACCACTTCGTGTTTAGGCTCGTTTGATTCGTCTCAACAAGACCTTGGACACAAGATAGTACTCAGGATCTGATGATGGAGCTGGAAGGTGGCCACGGGTACCAGTCTACCATGTAACTGAACCACTTCGTGTTTGGGCTCGTTTGATTTGTCGCAACAAGATCTTTGACACAAGGTAGTACTGAGGGTCTGATGATGGATCCGGAAGGTGGTGACCGGTACCAATCAACCATGCAACTAAACCACTTCGTGTTTGGCTTCGTTCGATTCGTCGCAACAAGATCTTTGACACAAGTTAGTACTCAGGGTCTGATGATGGAGCTGGACTGTGGCCACGGGTACCAGTCTACCATGTAACTGAACCACTTCGTGTTTGGGCTCGTTTGATTTGTCGCAACAAGATCTTTGACACAAGGTAGTACTGAGGGTCTGATGATGGATCCGGAAGGTGGTCACCGGTACCAATCAACCATGCAACTAAACCACTTCGTGTTTGGCTTCGTTCGATTCGTCGCAACAAGATCTTTGACACAAGTTAGTACTCAGGGTCTGATGATGGAGCTGGACTGTGGCCACGGGTACCAGTCTACCATGTAACTGAACCACTTCGTATTTGGGCTCGTTTGATTCGTCGCAATAAGATGTTTGACACAAGATACTACTCAGGGTCTGATGATGGAGCTGATGATGATAGACAGGTACCCGTCGCCACCTTCGCGCTCCATCATCAGACCCTGAGTACTACCTTGTGTCAAAGATCTTGTTGAGATGAATAAAACGTGCCTAAACACGAAGTGGTTTAGTTGCATGGTTGATTGGTACCGGTGACCACCTTCCGGCTCCAACATCAGACCCTGAGTACTATCTTGTGTCAAAGATCTTGTTGAAACGAATAAAACGAGCCTAAACACGAAGTGGTTTAGTTGCATGGTTGATTGGTACCGGTGACCACCTTCCAGCTCCATCATCAGACTCTGAGTATCACCTAGTGTCAAAGATCTTGTTGAGACGAATCAAACGAGCCCAAACACGAAGTTGTTTAGTTACATGATAGACTGGTACCCGTGGCCACCTTCCAGCTCCATCATCAGACCCTGTGTATCTTCAGTGTCAAAGATCTTGTTGAGACGAATCAAACGAGCCTAATCATGTTACTACATGGTTGATTGGTATCCGTGACCACCTTAATCATCATCAGATCCTCAGTACCAGTTCGTTTTTAAACCCTCGTTGATACAAACTTTACAACCTATAGGTACCAAATGCAATGACGAAACATGTAAATAAGCGAGTAGGTACCTATAATTTCTTTCGAGTAATATACCTTCATAAGTACGAGTATGGGGCTATTCATAAATTACGTCGTTTCAAATGGGAGGAGTGGGGGGGGGGGGGTCTGGACATCGGATGATGGTAACATGACGTAGGAGGAAACAGATTGATTCGAAGCTTGATTTTTGGATGATTTGAGGGGTGGGGGGGGTCAAAAATCGTCAAAAATAGATGACGTAATTTATGAACAGCCCCTATGTACATTTGCACTGCATTTAGTATTTTCGTACTTACCAAATAACAGTTTTAGAACTTTAAAAGTTAAGTACAGTTAGTGTTGTTATGGTTGATTTCAATATGCTTCGCGAAGGATCAAGAATGTTTAATCCATCATTGTAGTGCGAGTGTGGTAGAAGGGATCGGCATACTGAGCTCGCACGGCCTGCCGCAGCGCGTAAAATACCTAAACTCGCTCAACGCCGAAATGTAATAGCGCTCTTAAGGTTATCGTAAGGTTCGTAAGGTTAGATAGGTTAGGTTTGTTTTATAGCAATTCTGAAAATTAACGCGTTTCTGAAAAAAAACAAATTATGACTAACGATAGGACAACCAATGACTTAAAACTTTATGGGAATCAATAGAGACCCAAACCGACCCGTCTATCCATTGATTCAATCTACACCGGCGACAGCGGATGCGCGAGCGCCGCTCTGTTAGATCAATTATGTTGCTTTTACTCGACTGCGGCGCAACTAGGGGGCTATGTGTTTCGGAGTTAAGTGGGTTCACATGGAATGTTGAATTCTATGAAATCATATTTGAAGCACTTAAATATGTTTAAACTTTGAAACTGATGAATAACTTTGACCTTTTTTATACCTATCTGATAATTATGTACCTATATGTATGGATAGGTATTGCTCGTCCTAGAATAATACATACAGGGTTGAAGATTTCTAGAGACTGAGCTGAAAGGATGGTGTTATCTAAGTGATATACAATCGAGTTATAATTGTAAAGCTGGATTCAAAAGTAAAACAAAATCATTAAAGTGAAATATTTTTAGATCAGTGACAACCCTTTCAAAGTTATTTACATTTTAAATTGACACATTTCATTCATAGGATCTACTTGCTAAGTAGGGTTGAAACATACGGATTTTTTCACTAATTTTGAACAAACTGTATCTCAAAAACGGTTAGAAATATTAACGTGATTATAAAGTGAAAAATAAAGTAAGTACGTAAAGTGTCATTCTATGGAACTTGCTGACTATGAAAACAAACCGCCATACTGAAATCATGATTTAGTGAAAGTTTCAATATGGCGGTTTGTTTACATAGTTAGCAAGTTCTATAGAATGATACTTTAGCCTAAAACAATTCCCCGTTTGCATAAAAGTTCTTAATTTTGTTCCATCAACCTGCATCGGTTGTTTGTTCCAACTTGTCAAAACGGAGTTAAACGCTTTATTTTGACTTTTCCTTGTTCCAAAAATGCAACAATTCCATGTTCCATAATATATCTTCCGATCTAATTCGGTATACAAGACCCATGAACTAAACATCTAAAATAGGTAAGGTATCGAAAAGACCTCTCTCTACCCCTTAAGGCCCTCAAGGCAGAACGGTCAAGGTGCAGGTTCAAACCCGGACGCGTCATTCTATCATATTATTGAACCGTATCTAATGAGGTACTTATCACAGGTAGGTAAGGTTCCAAATGGCATGTTTACAAGGTGAACTTTGGTTCCGGTTATAGATAGAGTGAGCTTTTAGGGTAATGATGTGTGATCGGCCTTAAGGTCGTGTAGCGACCTTAGTGTGACCATTTTAATAATTTGTTCGATACAAATAACATAATACATTCTCAGTTATTATAACTACATAACTCAGTTATATAAAACAAACTAAAACTTAGTAAAACTAAAATATTTCCATCTAATTGAATCATTAGTCCTGATTGACGACCGGTCTGGCCTAGTGGGTTGTGACCCTGCCTATATGAAGCCGATGGTCCAAATCCTGGTAAGGGCAATTATTTGTGTGATGACTGATGAGCACAGATATTTGTTCCTGAGTCATGGTTGTTTTCTATATATTTATATTATTATATATGTCGCAGTCGGATCGTATAATCCGCCGTATTACATTACGGCTAGCCGTTTTCAAAAACAGGGGCGTTTTGAAATGCGGCGGTTTAACGATTAGCCGGATTGAATGCGGCTGAATGAGAATCCGCCGGAATGTATTCGGCGCCATACGTTCTTCAACGCGGCTAGCCGTAATGTAATACAGCGAGTCATTAGCCGCCGCTTTGACAGTTTTTAGTTCCCATTTTTAACACCCGTGGCGCTGCCTGACAAACGCTGGGGTGTCCATCAAATCTGGAGTTCGTCGGACTGTTTCTTTTCAAAAAACATTTCTTTCGCAACTTAACTAGACGGAGCCCCGCTTCGCGGGGCTCCTATTTCTGAGCGGTTTGCCCTTCGGGCATCTGAAGCTACCTAACGAACCTAACCTACCTACCTATTGATTTAGTGAGACGTCCGTGAAAACATTACACTTTGGGGAAAAAAGCGTAGGTAGGTAAGTAGGTTAGGTTCGTTAGGTAACTTCAGATGCCCGAAGGGCAAACCGCCCAGAAATAGGAGCCCCGCTTGCGGGGCTCCGTCTATTTAAGTTGTGAAGGAAATGTTTTGGAAAAGAAACACATGTAGTGCGGTGGGACCATGGTAAAAATAAATTAAATTGCAAATATTGTCAAACTCCGGTTACGTAGGCGACCGAAAGAACTGGTCACTCTACAATCTAAAATAGTAGTACGATGCGGCTAAACGTTGGCCGCCTTATTGAAGAACGTATCGCAATGACAATCCGGCTAATCGTCGAACCGCCGCATTTCAAAACGCCCCTGTTTTTGATAACGGCTAGCCGTAATGTAATACGGCGGATTATACGATCTGACTACGACATATACGTCGTTGTCTGAGTACCCACAACACAGGCCTTCTTGAGCTTACCGTGGGGTCCGTGGGGCTTAGTCAATTTGTGTAAAAAATGACATATAATATTTATTTATTTTATTTATTGGTCGATTGTTATGCGATGTTTTCACCGCTCAAAAAAGAAAGACAGGGACCACTTTTTAATAAGACATACGTTAAATTAAATCAAATAGAGGCATTCAATTAAGTATTATTAATATAAACAACGTGTGAACAAATAGAAAAGTAATTCAAACATTAGATCTGTCATAATTTCCTGTTATTGATTAGAATGAAAGAAGAGCATGTAAAATATTATTGACAGTATGTTAACTTTAAGTTTTTATTTAGTTTAAATCTCGCTGTATACCTATAACTGAATGAGGTTAATAACCGCAACTTGCCCAGTACTTATACCTAGGTACTTATGCTCTTTGGGAATATCAATTTCTTAATTAATTAAAACAAAAAAATTGTCATTTTTTTTAAGTTGCAACTATTGGGAATCCACAAAACAAAATAAATCTATTCTATAATAATTAATCGGACACATATTTTTCTGCACCTAAAGCCGCTCGTAAATGGCCGGGTTTCGGCTACTTAGTTAAAGACTCAGGTAGGCAAACAACCATCCGGACGCCCAAAAGCCACCTGGTGGAGAAACCTGGAGAAACAGTCGCTAAAAATACCAGCTTCCTACTATGACTGAACCACATGGCGGAAGCATATTCAGAGGGCCGACCCCAAATGAAATGGGAAGAGGCACGGAGAAAGAAGGAGGAATTTAAGACTCAGGTTAAAGTACTGCTTATTCTGACTGTGTATCAAATGTCAATTTCTCTGCCAATGCACAGATTGACTTGTCAAGCGTGATCGATTACGTACTAATTAAACGGACCGTTAAAACTACGTGAGAAAGTAAAAGTCACTCGTTAAGCGGTAGCTGGCGGCGGATTGTCAAAAACATCCGCGAGTACCTTTTTAATGAGCAAATACGGTGATTTTCTATTTTGCAAATAGAAGTCTAATAATTAATTGAATCACGCGTTCCTTTTTTAGCATATAGAAAGCAAACGAGCAGGTGAATATTAAATATATTATGGTGAATCGTAAACAATTAGCCTATGTACGCCTGAACCACCAGAGTGGTTGCAAGTGCGTTGCTGGCATTTAAGACGATAGCTACGCTCTTTTCTTGAAGGTTTGTAGTTTGTATCGGTTCGGAAACATCGCGGACGACAGTTCATTCCACAGTTTAGCTGTGCTAGGCAGGGAGTTTCTGGAGAAACACACCGTCGAGGATCGTCGGTTACTTCGCCTTAAAAACGAGAAAATAGCATTTTTATTTCGTATTAATTAAAATTTCGCCTTATCGAGGTTCCACTGTATTACCTATGTAAATATGCAGTGTCCAAATGATGACTCTTAAGAAATGAAATATGACCGTACTTGCCACGTTTTTCAATGATGGATATCACATTCATCTTTTACATTAACCACACTCCATCAAAACCTGAATATGTAACGGTGCCATCAGCAAATTAACATTAAAAGCTTTTTTCTTCCGTATTGCACCCTTTTACGGATATCTAGGTAATAAATCTGCTCTGAGTGTGAATTTTAACTTAAAACTTAAAGGTTATAAACACCAAACACATCAACATGCATAATTAAGACAATTCTTAATTACGGTAGGTATCTAATTGAATTAACCGACGTAAACTGCCAAATACCTAACTACATTTTATTTGGTTCAATTTTTAGGGTTCCGTACCTCAAAAGGAAATATTTTTTTGGCAAAAATTTCACTTTTGGTACAAGCTTTTATCGCTGACTGTACTTTTCTTACAACAGACAACTAATACTCATCGAGACAATTCTAAAAACCCCTAACACAATTAGGTTGCGTTGTTTCATCACAGAGTTCCCATGGCCACCTCCTGTCTCCATCATCAGATCAGTTCGACAGTACCATATTATTGTATTGTCAGCAGAACTACATACAGCTGCCAATTTTCATGACGCCACGATCCTTGGAAGATGGTTAAATTAGTTACCTTAGATTCCATTACATAGTTAGTTACATACAGGTCGAGAGTTCCTATGGTCACCTCCTGTGTTCATCATCAGATCAGTTCGACAGTACCATATTATTGTATTGTCATCAGAACTACATTCAGCTGCCAATTTTCATGACGCTACGATCCTTGGAAGATGGTTAAATTAGTTACCTTAAATTCCATTACATAAATAGTTACATACAGGTCGACCTAATAAAAGCTTGTTAAAAACGGAACCCTTATGCCTTATAGGATCACTCGTTCAATACTTGCAGTACGTAGCTTAAACAATGATTATCCACCAGACGTACTTTATAACACGCAATTTAGACGAAAAATCTAACGCCATAATAATGGTCAGCTGTGCGGTTTTAGACGAATTCCTCCCTTGGACGTTCCCACTGTGAAATGAGCTACGCCGAGGTTCTGGACTATACAGGTATTTTAAAGGACCAGCAACGCGCATGTAACACCCCTAGAAACCTACAAAGGTAACGCCGATCGAAAACAAATAATGTATCGGGATCGGGATGACTGATGCAACGAAAATTTACTTGATCATTTCCACATCTTTTTAAGTTTCGAATGGCGTTGTTTTCCCATCAACGATTGTCATTTGACCAGGCTCTCTGGCGTTTATAGGCTACGGTACGGGTCGGCAAACTTTTGAAAAGAAGAACCAAATGCAGTAGAAATCAGCTTTAGGCATCTCAAAGAGCCGCTAATTTTCTTTCAGTGGGGCTCTTAAGGATTAATCTTTTTGGGAGGCTTGAAGAGCCGCAATCGTACCTTCAAAAGGCGCTTTGCTGACCCCTGGGCCTACGGTGATCGCTTACCATCATTCAGGCTGTATGCATGTTCGAAGTGATATAAAATCTCACTTACGCCCGTCTACTTAGTTGCGCGTGAGTCAGTCACCCTGCGGCCTTGCGCGCGCGGCGAGGCCGGTCGGCTCCGGTCCTTATATGGGGCACACGGAGCTTCCCGTCACGTGGCCCTTCTAACTTTGCTGTAAAATTGAAAATTGCCGTCTATATAAACACCCCTTTAATAGACGTGACACCAATAATGAGATGTATACCAAAAATCCTGTAAAATAAGTATTTAGCATCAGTTTTTCAACACTGGTAACATTTTAGAAGAAGAAGAAGAAAATAAATTTATTCAGGACGCTTACAGTATTGCTTAAAACTAATACAACACTTTCATTAGTAGAAACATAAACGTCACTGAAAAGGTCTCCCCTCAGCTTGATGTCAAGTTACCTTTACAATAAACAATAAACAAGGGTCATGAGTTACTTTAGTTTGACGTTCATTAATTTCTATTCTACTTCAAAGGAAATGGTGACGTTGGTATATACTATCACATACTGACATACTGTTTTTAGCGATAAGACCACTTTTCTTGAAGGTTTGAAGGTCGTATAGATCTGGAAATACCGCGGGCGATAGTTCATTTTAGTTTGGCTGTACGAGGCAGGAAGTTTCTGGGGAAACGCTCAGTTGAGAACTACCAACCATCTGACTAAGCGCCACTTGCACCATCCCACTAACCCAGGGTTAACCCGTTAATGCGTTAACCCAGAGACAAATTTTACTGGTAACCATGGTAACTCCAGGTTTAACCGGTTAACCCCAGGTTAGTGAATGGTGCAAGTAGCCTTAAGCGGCGGGGATTAATCCAAACAATTCCTCGGAGCACTCCCCGTTATGCAATAGACAATTACGAAAAATTGGTGTTTTTATTTAGGTAATAAAAAGGTTAGATTTGTACAGGTGGGTTTAGAACTATTAAATCTAGTGTATCAGTTAAACAAACCTTTGCGATTGTCAGATAGATAGATATCCTTCTAAATTACAGATAACATGATTCGCTGTTGCAAATCAATTTCCGCCTGCGCCACCATTGATACAACTTCATTTATCACTGTTATTACTAATTCTAGATCACTGATAACGATGTTATCATTTGTAATGTCAGTGCGAATAGCCTTGCCGGTTGATAATCGATAAATACTGTAATAGTTATTGATCACTGTGCTGGGCTATGCTTATGGCGATTATACTGTGTTAGACTGAATCATCATCATTTGCTTGCCCTTATCCCATTCATTTGGGGTCGGCGCAGCATATCTTTCTCTTCCATACCTCTCTCTTCCCCGTCATCTCATCATTCACTTGCGTTCGTTTCATATCATCTCTCACACAGTCCATCCTTTTCCTTGGTTTTCCTCTCCCGTTACTTCCCTTCACATTCATTCGTAATACCTTTCTCGTCACATGACTTTCATCCCTCCGCATCACAATATGCCCGTACCACGCTAGGCGATTCGCTCTTACTTTTTCTACTGTGGGTACAATTTTCTGTGTTAGACTGAATCTGATATGATATGATATATAATTTCCACTCCCTCTTATAGTAAGTAGTAGGTTATGAGCTTATAACTTAACTCAATAACTAAATTATACATATACAACAACTAGCGACCCGCCCCGGCTTCGCACGGGTTAAAAAAATATACACCTAAACCTTCACCAAGAATCACTCTATTGATAGGTGAAAACCGCATGAAAATCAATTCTGTAGTTTTTGAGTTTATCGCGAACAAACATACAAATACACAAACAGACAGACGCGGCGGGGGACTTTGTTTTGTTAGGTGTAGTGATGTTGGCAGCCAGGTTCTCATTGATTCGTCAGCCACAAACATTGTACGTTGAGAATAGTGAGAATAAACACATAATAGTAACCCAGTGCTCCAGATATCCAGTTTTGACAGTTGAGCAATTGTCGAGAATATTATAGCGTTATGAAAATTACTATAACAATAGTATTGAGTTTCTGTGCTAAGGTCGGCTCATTGTTAATTTTTACAATAGGTTAAGAAAATTATGAATCACATCAGTGATTAAGTAAGTATGTCTCCTGTATTTAGGCTATAAAAGCCTTAATATAGGAGACATGCTTCATTATGCTCGTTGCACACTCTTTCAAAACGTCTAGGTACTCGTTAAACCTAGCTGCAAAAGTGCATGGTCACTTTATGCAGAAGTATTTAGAATCATCCCTTCAAAATATTCTGATTTGCTCAGCCGAATGCAGTTTTGCTGAGAAATTAGTTTTTAGATTTCGAAATCATTTATTTACATACAATATATATACAGTGGTACTACTAAACGAAATTACTTAGTCGTTTTTAGATTATGGGTTTGTATTTTGTGCTGATAGCTTAAATAAATGGTACTTACACCTTCTTATGTTAACGCCATGTACAGTCGCTATCAAATACATCGGAGCGGACAAGGCGCTCACAAATATCTGAACACACCTCTATTGTCAAGGGGTTAGAGTGCATGTTCAGATATTTTAGAGCATCTCAGCCGCTCCGATGTATCTGATGGCGACTGTACACTCTTTTTTAAGTACCTACATATATCATTAATACTCACGGTTTTCCCTTGAGAAAACCTTAGAGAAAGTTCAATCTATAGCCGAAACGCTGAAAAAAAATGTAACACAAAATGTTGTTGTTTGAATTTAAACTTTAAACTGTCGTGAGTCATACTAACATAAAGCTAACATGTCGTATGACTAAAAATACGTGAAATTAGCTTAATGTTGTTGTTGTACAAAATGTCATTGACCTATCCAAAAACAAAACAAATCTCCTCCTTACCCTCCTTCGGCAAACAGGACAGGTGCAGCCCTGCTAACGGGGATCCGATCGAAAGTGAGAGTCGGCCTTGAGCGGTCTTCCGGTTTTGATACCGGCGCCGGCGCATGGCCCTCGGTCGACGGTGCTGTTGTGATCTTAATGCGTTTTGGATATGCCCATTTTGGATATGCTCAAATAAGATTCAAAATAAACAAATATCATTTATTTTCAGGCAACTATTATGACCATCTTAACAGATTTTTAACATTCAGGATCACGATCCCAAAATCACCCAGTATAAAGCCCATAGATAGGTACATACATTACATTTTGGCTGTGCAGTTTTCTATTGCGGTGTCACCTGGGGGCCTACCGCTAAAACCGATACTCGCAATTTGCGAGGATCTTTCTATTTTACTCTAATGAAGGCGTGATTAGAGTGACAGAGAAAGATGTCCGCAATTTGCGAACTTGGTTTTTCGCGGTTATAGCCCTGTTCTGAGGATTCGGCAGATTCCCATCACACCCTTCATTAAAGAGCTAATTTATTGAATCAATAAAGATGGTGAACGGTCTTCATTCTACAATGGTATTGTGTTCTAATGTTGCGTTTTGGACATGTCTGAATAAGATTAAAGAGTTTATGTGATTGTGAA
The DNA here is from genome assembly GCF_910591565.1 of Cydia splendana. Taxonomy (NCBI): domain Eukaryota; kingdom Metazoa; phylum Arthropoda; class Insecta; order Lepidoptera; family Tortricidae; genus Cydia; species Cydia splendana. The sequence goes on along the minus strand of NC_085978.1, from coordinate 876,054 downwards.
CTTGGACTTCAATCGGAAATGCTATTGTGATCTTAAATTGTGGTTGTTTGGACATGACCAAATAAGATTGAATCATTCATTCAGATTCAAGATGGTTAACCTGATTCTACATGACCATTCGACAATGGTACTCGTATTGTGATCTTGACTCGCATTTTAGACACGGCCAAATGAGATTTAAATCATTGTTGAACTTGGCCTTCAAATGACAGGTTATGTGATCATAAGTTGTACACATCTTCAAAAGGGCATGGAAGTCCGTGTGTCCAATTGAGATCTATGATTAATCATGTAAGTAATAATAGCGAATAGCCTTCATTAAAAAATTTGGGTAGTAGAATTTAGAATGAAGTCGTATTGTGATAGACCGGAAAGAGGTCGGCGAGAACAAATATGGAAACAGATCTGCTACGTCCCGGTTTTTAATTTTGATGTTATAAAGAATCAAAATGTGTATCATACACGTGCGGATTGGTTGGTACAGACGCGCAGTGGATTCACCATGTTATCGGCCCTAAAGAATCATAAATACATTTATTTAAAATTGAGGCGAGACTTCATCGCGTATAATAATGTTTTAAAATTACATCTGACGTGTCGAGAGGACGCCATTGTCCCCATGGTCTTGGAGAAGTATCAGCATAGTCCTCACGTGGGGTAAAGTAAGTTTTGGTCTCCTTTACGCTCCAAAGTCTCGTCACTTCTGTGGACCTACCTAGAATAAGAGTCAAGAAACACATTTAAATATAAAGACATTTTTGTATAGAACCCTTATTCGCATTCAGATACTTACTTTCTTTTCTATGAACCTGTGTAACAAAATCATTCGAAACATATACTTACAGAAACTCTTAACAAAAGAGTAACAACTTTTGTTTTAAATCTATATATGACCATTCAAGCACAAGGACCCTGATAGGGTGTTGCAAATAATTCTTAAAACTAAAACAAATACTCGTACTTTTTAAGTTATATACAAGTAACAAGCACAACGTAATATAAAATAAATATTAAGAGTAAGTAGGTGTTAACAGTTTGAAAAAAAAAATACGAACGTTTGTAAGTATTTAAAAATTGAGTCGGAAATCACCCGAGATCGCTTGTTTCAATGTCGAACAGTGCCGTGGCGCCAGTGCCTGAACTTGGCACTGTCATGAAGTGCCCGTTAAAGTTCTTTATGGCTTCGCTAATTTGAAGGCACTTCATTTATGAACACTCGAGTTTGTTTTGTTTACGCAAAATGTTCGTCATTTGTACAATCTTGCAATAAAGTTTACGTAATTAAATACCTAAAGACTTCTATTTCTAGTATTATTAATTGATAATTGAGCAGGTATCACATAGTTTACAGAATTTACAACATGAACTTGATTTATAAACTGAAATAAATGTCATATACTAAAAAAAAGTCCTCCAGTGCTCCAGGCTGGAATCGAACCAGCATCCTCTGCTATCGCGGCAGGTGCCTGTGCCATTCGGCCACCGGGCTACAGCGGCATAGGTCGTATTTTTACAAGTATATGCACTTCTTACTGAAGGCTTATGGCGCCCCCTGGTGTTTCTACTTGAAATAAAAAACAAATTAAAATATTTTTTGAAAAATAATCTAATTTGTTCTAATACTTTTAATAGTATGAACTTGATTTATTAAGGAAAAAAGATTTTCATTTATTAAGAATTGTATATTCTCCGCGCGCAGTTTCAATACAAGAGGCCCGTTTTTAACCCCCGACACAGGATAAATAATAGGGGTGTTATAATGTTTGACGCCTATGTCTGTCTGTCTGTGGCATCATACCTCCGACCGATTTCGATGCGTTTTTTTTACGTAAAAGCGAATTTCTTTGCTATGTTTCATAACCGATCCAGCAATTTGAAGAGTATCAGCTCTTTTTCAAAATGATGTAAGGCATTTTTGGCATAAAATAAATTTGTTTGGCATAATGTGTTTAATTACACTTAAGTGAAAATTGCGAACCTGAAACTAACTAGCCGTCGTTAAAAATTATAGTGAAATGCAATGAAAACCGGTCATTTGTGTTGTTGTTGTAAAGTTGAGAGTATGCCTGTATGTAGGTAAGTACGGTAATTGGTAATGGTATGGTACCTATATTATGGTACCTATATGTACGTATCTATGGTATGGTCTATGGTATGGTATGGTGTCTATGGTATGGTACCTATACCTACCTATGACGTTCCTAAAGTAATTGTATTGCAACCTTTCATTATAATAATGTATTAAATACAGTATGAGTCATAAAAATATGAACCAACGTTCGCAGATGAATCAATCGATCAGTTCCGATCGCGAGTACAGTGTCGCAAGCGCAGCGGCGCTACTATTGGAACTCGATGTGTACTCGCCTTACTCGACTATCTGCCCTATTCGAACTTTAAGATAGGTACGTCAATTAGTAGATCTAGAAACGATATGGATTAGATGTGTTAGTGTCAAAAGTGACGTTTTGACACTGACATACGAGTATCTAATCCATATCGTTTCTAGATGTATTAATTGACGTATCTTAATTTAATTTATCTACTATAGTCATTTATTTGATAATATAAAACAAATACATACAAAACTTAAGAACTAAAACCCGTTCTGAGCCATGCCGGGTCCAAAGGTCCCCATCACACTTGCAGCGTTACTCCGCTGTATGGCGATGGAGACCTGTTGGACAAGCCATGACTCAGAACGGGGGTCATTCCCCTTTTCCCTTAGGCGCTTGCCGATCTCTCTAAATAGGTCACGCGCCTCCCGTCCCCAGGGCCCGGCTGTCTCGACGGCAACGGGCACAAAGTCGTAGTTGGCTCCCAAGGCAAAGTATTTTTGGTGCTTGTTTTTGGCGGCAGTCTCTGCCGCTGAGCCTGCCGACTTAGCGGTGTGTCCTACATGGGACGCAGCAAATGTACTCACACAAGTTGCGTCCCATATAAGACACCGCCCTCTCTGCCAGGGAACCAAGGTCAGCCCGTCGGGTCGTTTGCCGTCTGTTCGAGACAGCCCTGGTGGTTCAAGGAGGCACGGAACACCCACCGACAGCATGGCTCGACGTACGATTTCATTTAGAGAATGGTGCCTGGGGAAACGACCGGCGCATCTCTGGCAGCTGAGCCCATGGTGGCCGTTCTCTTCCACCATCACTCCGCAGATGCAGCGGTGCGGGTTGCACACCTTGCACCCCAACCTTAAGGCCACTGCGATCCTAAGGGAATCATTGTCCAGCAGTGTGCCTAATTGAGGGGATGGCAAGGCGTGCAGCCACGCACCCGACTCAGGCTTGGAGGCGGCCTTGAGACGCGCCAGATCAGTTCCCGAGGCACCAGCCTGTAAATTTGCGTGGCGTAGCCTACAGAGGATGTCATCCCAGCCCCTCTGAACGGCCGGGCTATCCGGATGTTCGTTGGATGGACATAATGTGGCCCATTTTGCTAAGGCATCGGATGCGAAAGGTATGCAGATATTTGTGCTCTCTATTGCAAGTATGCGACCAACTAGATCAGCTGAACTGTGTATCGAGGCCAAAAACGCCACCAAGCCGATATCCTGGACTCGACGGATACCGAGGCCGCCATAGCGAACAGGTAAGGACGCCTGACGCCACTGATCTACGCTCAAACTTACGTTCAGTACTGTTTCTAGGATGAGTTTTAATGTGTCGTCAAGGGTTTGTTGGTCCTGTTCGAAAAGCCAAGTCGGAGATGTTCGTAGGGTGTACACGGTACGAGGTAGTGCGAAACAGTTCCGCAGAAGAATGAGGGAGACGTGCCCAGACAGATTAACCAGGTGCTCCCGTACTCCCGAGAGTGCCTGCCTTTTGCTTTGTAGTACAGAGCTGACACCCTCGGAGAATATGGGAGCACCTAGGAGTTGGAAGGAGGATTTAACAATCTGCCTCATTCCCGGCAGAACCGTTTCGAGATCTGTGAGTGTTTCAAAAGTTATATCGCCGCAAGTAAAGAATTCGCACTTTGAAGGGTTAATCTCTAGTCCTATTGTTTTTAATGCTGGTATTAAGGTCTTTAAATTTTCTATGACAACATCGGGGCTACCTCCAATGACACCATCATCAAGATACCATACGTTTAATGGTGCTTTAACTGCAGAAATCATTTTATGTATGGCCAGACAGAATAAAAGGGGCCCTAGGGGGTCGCCCTGTTGAGCGCCGACTTGAGACTGGAAGCGTTCACCAGAGTAAAAGAGATTACTCGGGGAAGCATAGCATTGATAGATAAAGGGGTAAAGGCGTGGAATTTTATCAAGAACTTCATTTAGGATGACGTCTCTTTCTACACTATTGAAAGCATTTTTAATGTCTATCTTGATGATGATGTCATTCGTTGTATGGTGTTCCGTTGCGAAGTGACGAGTGGCATGTATTGCCGCTTCACAGCCCAGAATTGTGCCAAAACCCAACTGTCTGGGCTGCAAATAGCCAGACATTGTTTCTCTTACTGCTCGGCAACAGAGTTTAGCCGTGAGGCGCCGGAAAATACTGCCTACTGCAATCGGTCTGATGCCACCGTCTTTTTTAGATAAGGCGCAAAGAGAGGCCCCATAAAGAAATGGTCTCACCTCCATGTTTAGCATACCTCTCAGTAGGAAATTGCATAATTTGGCGAGGGCCTCTAGCAGACGGGGGCCGTTGTTCCCGGCGGCCGGCGAGATTAGTTCTTTAAGGTGCTGTGGTCGCAAACCATCGAGACCAGAGGCCGACCCATTATAAAAAGACAAGATTGCCGTGGTTACGTCTGAAGGCGTTACAGACAGAAAGGGGCTTGCAATGTTAGGCTCAGACGGCAATGTTACTAGCCTAGATGGTGGCGGATGTTTCTGTTTCAAAGCAAGTAGGGTATTCTTATTAGAGGGAGCAAGTGCGGAGTCCGACAGAAGCAACCGAACGGCTCCTCTCAGATCACCGTCGTGTACTTTGGTCTCGATGGTGCGGTATAATGAGGCGGGTTTGGCTGTAGCTGTGGATGGAAAGTATATTTGAATGTTATTAATATTGTTTTTAACTTTAGACGTGAGTGATCGGCGCTCAGTGGCGTCTGGCACCCTTAAGGCTGAGTATGAGAACGACAATAGACTAATCCAATCGTCAACGCTATTAGTATGTAAGCAATTATCGATAATTGAGCATAGCTTATCGGCAGCGAGGCATCTGGCTCCCTTAGGGATGTGTCTAAGTACTGGCACATTAGATTTGAGTATTGGTAGATCATCTAGTCGGTTTCTTGTATGTTGTGACAGTGGTACTACGTCCAAGATTCCGGTTTGGGTGGGATTGGTACCGGAAATGCCGCTGGTACCGTGGTGTCGTCTCAAATGGATATTCAGTCCCCTCTGTCCCTTAAAAGAGCGATTCTGAGGGCAAAGAGGACAACGTGTTGAATTATCCAGAGTGGTCGGGGTCAATTGTCCTGTAGGCCCGTGGCATGCCGGCTGTGGTGGCAGCACTCTTTGCAGTGATGGTGGCGGCGGCGGTTGTGGCAGCGACATCGGTGGGGACGGTGGCTGAGACTGTGGCGGTACCGGTGGTAGTAGCAGCGGTAGCGACGGCGGTAACGAAGGTTGTGGCAGCGAAGGTGGTGGCGATCCCAGTGGTGACCGAAGTGGTTGTGGCGGATCGTGTTCATTACAGGATTCGTCTGTGTCGGTTGCTGACGCAAACTCATCTCCTGACGAAGAAATTCCGTGTAGGGACTTGGGCGAAGCGGGCCCTGGGGAAGGTAGTGAGGATGGTCGTGCATTTGTAGCTGCTTTTTTCCGTAATCTTGTGAGCATACTATTGGTAGTGTTTTTTGTAGTTAATCTTCATCTGACAGGGGTTCATTATACGGGTATTTTCGGCGCCACAAAGTGGCCCAAGATTTGAAATTATGTGTATGTGTATGTTAAGGGGCGTAAAGAAGAGCACTACACTAATAAAACACTTATTTATGCGGAAAAGGAGTACAAAAGTAAATATTATGATATACATTTTCACTTGACACGTCTGTCATGGAACGTCACCTATTTAATTTAATTTGTAATTTATTTGCTATATAGAATCATGGTTAACACAGGTGTTAAAGTTCAAATCGGGCCGTCGTTCTCGTTTAGGTCTCGAATTGCATATCCTGCTAATCGTGCTTCCTACTTATATACCGGCTAAGTGCGAATCGAACTCGCGCTCAAGGCTTCCGTACTTCGCACATTTTTTAGCAATGTGTCTTGTCCAAGTCACTCTTGACTGCAAATTTCTTATAGGTTTCCTATAAATAGGGAAAAAAACACTTTGTGCATTTTTTTAATTCTAGACCCAGTCCTTTCGGATTTTTTGTCTGTTTTCTTAAATAACTTCTAAACTAACAAAACTTCCGTGAGACACAGACATATTAAATATATTTAAAACGGGTCACTCACGTATTTTAAGTCGAAAAACGCTCGACATGTTTCACTCCGTACCGAGGAGTGTCATCAGGAGCTTGCGTTTACGGTGACGGACCGGCGCAGACTGCACAGCTGCTGGCGCAGAGGCGTCACCGTAAACGCAACCTCCTGATGACACTCCTCGGTACGGAGTGAATCATGTCGAGCGTTTTTCGACTTAAAATACGTGAGTGACCCGTTTTTAATATATTTGATATAACTTCTAAACTATTTAACTTAAAATTATAAAAACTCGCTTTCCCACCGTTGACCAAACAACTGCCATGCTCGGACGTAGAGATCAATCTACCCTTAAGCGATTCGAGTGCCAATGGTACCGCACCGGCGCATGAGCATAATGATTCATCTCGACGGGATTAGTGTTTTAACAGTTATTAATGGCTTCATACGCGATGTGGGCCCAACGGTGGGCGCGTGGGCTCGGGTACAGTCAGCGTTATAGCTCAGCGTTCGAAATAAACCTAAACCTAATTAATTTTGTATGAAGCAGACACGTCTGCAAACGCTCTCGAAGTCTCGGCAACTCCTTTAAGCATTAAGTCCGCCATTTCTACTTATTTTTATTGTGCAATAAAGTTTAAATAAATAACTCAGTTTTTAGCGCGTTGGGCTATAAGTGGTCAAGATTCGCGAGTTCGAGTCTCGTCCAAGATAGTAAATTTTTCCATTTTTCAGTTATATCCAAGTTTAATGTTCACTAGACTACATAATGTATAGGTATATATGTTACCGTAAAAACTTATTTTTACTGAGACGCGTTCACTAGTTAAAATAAGTTTTTCGTAAGGCCTCGGTGAAAATTAGTTTTAACTGAGATTTTCAGTCAAATCTAGTTTTTGCAAAGTGCCTTGGTCAGTATGTAATAGAAAAGTATAAATTAATTATACAACTAAATTAAAAAAAACTCCTTATTTATTTACGTTACATGTCCGTCTTTGGGTCACTAATTTACATATGTGAATCAAATTTCAACTTAATCGGTCTAGTAGTTTCCGAGAAAATAGGCTGTGACAGACAAACAGACAGACGCACGAGTGATCCTATAAGGGTTCCGTTTCTTCCTTTTGAGGTACGGAACCCTACAAAGTAATTAAGAGGTATGAGTTTATTTAAATGCTCAACACATCGCCTGAGTTACTACTACATTTTATAACGATAAGTGCTGCTTTACAATATCAATTAAAATACATATTTATAACGTCCATTACAAAATCTAAGGCGCCAGTCGCAATATACATTCACACAAAGGTAGTAATGAGGTAATACATATGCAATATACATGTGAATAATATATTCAGATTTACAAACTTGATACGATACTGAAGTGGTTTTGACGCGACCTTGACGATTGTCTTGGCGTGCATCTCACACGACTTCACTTAATGCACTAACCACAATAAAATTGTCAGTTTTAGTTACCTTTTTGTATAAGAAGAATTGAATTTTAAATTTAACTCATTTCTATTTCGCAGAAATTCGATTTGTAACTTGTGTACTTTGATGTAAATAAATTTATGTTTAATTATTCAACTTATTTATTATAATTACCTATCTTCTTTACATACCAACGCAATGTGACATTTCGCATCAAACACTACACAACCTTATGGTAATGTAGGTAATAACTATGCGGCATTTGCACTTTGCATAGAAACCGCCGCTGCGCTCACGTTACTTCATTGATACTCGTACTCATTGCGTGCGTGGCATTTTGAGGTAATAATGTTTATAGAGTACTTAAACATCGTATTTTGTAGTTATATTAATTTGAGTAAGGTTTTATTGGTCACTTGTGCAAGAAGTTCGATTTCTATATCATTAGCTTTTATTTGCCTATTACTTTAAGGGCCACTTGCACCAATTCCACTAACCCGGAGTTAAGCGGTTAAACCGTTAACCCAGTGTCAAATTATACTGCTAACCATGGTAACTTCAGGTTTAACGGGTTAACTCCGGGTTAGTGGAATAGTGCAAGCGGCGCTAAGAGATATTCTCATTTCATATTGCGATTTTGCGATATCTCCGGTGTGGGTACACTACATAATTCCGAAATATTTTATGCCGAATTTTAAAATATCGAATTTTATTATTCCGATTTTTAAATGAGATAGACCCATCAAAATTCCGATTGTCGTAATTACCGAACGATGAAAATCACGAAGTTTTATATTTCCGAATAGTAAAACCGACGATTTTTAAAATTCCGAACCACATAATTCCGAATATAACAATTCCGATAGGCCGAAACACCGAATTTAACATTTACGATTTTTGATATCACGAATTCCGAATTGTCATAATTCCGAAATTTTGAATTCCGATTTGACGTGATTCCTATTTTTTAAATTCCGAATAACGATATTCCGAATTTGTTGTTAAGTAGCAGTTCTAACGTAACCTAAACCTACTTTTTTAAAAACAGTTATTTACTGTAGAGGTCGCAGTTCTAACCTAACCTATACCTACTTTTCTGTAAGCAGTAAGTTTCTAGGGGAGGGAGGGTCGCAGTTCTAACCTAACCTACACCTACTTTTCTAGCAGCAGTTGGTTTCTGTAAAGGTCGCAGTTCTAACCTAACCTAACCCACTTTTCTAGTAGCAGTTGGTTTATGTAAAGGTCGCAGTTCTAACCTAACCTAACCCACTTTTCTGGTAGCAGTTAGTTTCTGTGAAGGTCGCAGTTCTAACCTAACCTAACCCATTTTTCTAGTAGGAGTTGGTTTCTGTGAAGGTCGCAGTTCTAACCTAACCCACTTTTCTAGTAGCAGTTGGTTTCTGTGAAGGTCGCAGTTCTAACCTAACCCACTTCGCTAGTAGCAGTTGGTTTCTGTAAAGGTCGCAGTTCTAACCTAACCTACTTTTCTAGTAGCAGTTGGCTTCTGTGAAGGTCGCAGTTCTAACCTAACCTAACCCACTTTTCTAGTAGCAGTTGGTTTCTGTAAAGGACGCAGTTCTAACCTAACCTAACCCACTTCGCTAGTAGCAGTTGGTTTCTGTAAAGGTCGCAGTTCTAACCTAACCTACTTTTCTAGTAGCAGTTGGCTTCTGTGTAGGTCGCAGTTCTAATCTAACCTAACCCACTTTTCTAGTAGCAGTTGGTTTCTGTAAAGGACGCAGTTCTAACCTAACCTAACCCACTTTTCTGGTAGCAGTTGGTTTCTGTGATGGTCGCAGTTCTAACCTAACCTAACCCATTTTTCTAGTAGGAGTTGGTTTCTGTGAAGGTCGCAGTTCTAACCTAACTTAACCCACTTTTCTAGTAGCAGTTAGTTTCCGTAAAGGTCGCAGTTCTAACCTACCTAAGCCACTTTTCTAGTAGCAGTTGGCTTCTGTGAAGGTTGCAGTTCTATCCTAACCCACTTTTCTAGTAGCAGTTGGTTTCTGTAAAGGTAGCAGTTCTAGCATGTCCAAATAATTTAAATGCATTTTTTTTTGCAGATCAATTTTAAAAACGGCTGACCATTTAATTACTTCCCTTTTGAAAATCACGAATTTCATTATTCCGAGTTTACAAAAGATCGAATTTCTGAATTCCGAATTATTTTATTTCCGATCGGTCAATGATTTTTCGGATTAGACAAATTCGGAAAAAAAAATCGGATTTTTAAAAATCGGAACTTTAAGCTTTCGTTCATATGACAATCGGATTTTAAGTATTCGGAAATAGCGCAGTCGTGATTTTCTGCTTTCGTGGTTTTCAAAGTCGTGATTTCGATATTTCGGACGCATAAAAAATCGTGATTATGAAAATCGAGGTTATGAAAGTCGGAAAAACATATTTCGGAATATTTGGGTGTTCCCCTCCGGTGTATACTATAGGTACAGAATTTTATAAAATGATGCTAATATTATAAAAACCACTACGTAAGAACCTTGTATATACTTTTCACATCACCTATTCTAAAAAGGGCTTTTTCTTCCCCACTAGGAGGGATCAAAGTGGCACTTTTCTTCCCTGCTAGGAGGGATCAAAGTTGTACTTTTCTGTTCTAGGACACCTTTTTTTTCATTTTTACATACAATTTTTTTAGCTTAACTAGTGTTTTGATACATGATAATTTCCTTATTTTTTTTTTTTTCCTCATAGTTGATGTGAAAAGCAGTATGTGTCACATGGTATCAAAATTATTTCGTCTTGGGCGTTAACACGGGCGTTGAAACCCTCATTACACTCAGGACACTTTAGAATCCCGAACGTAGTGAGATTGGGGGATTCTATTGTAGAATCCATCGCTTCCTTCAGGATTCAATGTACGCCCTTGACGGAAATATATCATTTTGATCCCTTGTAACACAAACTACTATTACTTTATGATGAAAACTTCCGTTTTAGAACAATTTGTGATCACTATAATAGTAAAAATATATTATCACACCAAAAACATAAATATGTCATGAGAGCTAAGTTCAACATTAAGAATATGCGTCCTTGTTGACTTCGCCGGCAAAAGAATTGAGATCTATATGGGTGCCAAGTTCTAGTTCATTTGGGATGTAATTGAAGTTCAGGAACTGACTTGGATAGTTTATGCGGTGAGGATTCTTATGTATTCGAGTGCCTCTCTCTGAAGTGTAGCTTTATATGTATTTAGTACAGCTATATTGTTACTACGATCCTGCATTTAATACAAAACATAAAACAAATGCACTTGATTCAATCGCTATTTGCTCCCAAATCTCTGATGCACAGCAAACTAATCAATGAATTTACGACCAAACGAAATTGAAATAGACCAAACGCCATTTTTCTCTATTATTAGCTGATTGCTTGTCGCCGACATACTTTCCAGTCTGTTGATCAATGATTATACCTGATTATTGAAAATTCTTTAGACAACCAGTTTAAATTTTAACTTAGATTCCACATACTAGTTAAATGCCTAGAGGCCAATATATGTTGGTATATTGACTTGAGAATTAGATAGATGCGTGCTAGTAGAGATATCAGATGATATTAATCGATATCTCATGTTTCCCGGTAGAAAGTGATCAATGCATAATCATTTTACTGCGAAATTGTTAATTGTATGGCTGCTTACGAGAATATAACGAACAGTATTTTATAATTACGCATAAAGAGGTATATCATCAAGATAATCAAATACCAGGCTTTTATTCCGTCATAAATTATGTTTTGCATCGTACAATGTTTCTTTAAACCATGTTTTTTGGGCATAAGATATTTCCTAGTTCTTACTTCAAGTTCTTACGCTAAGTTTTCATGCCAAGTGCTACGTCAAGTATGGAGCTTATAGGGGTATATGTATGCATGCATTCTTACTGACAAATTTGACCAAATTTAGCGTGGTCAAAGTCTATACTACATATCCTCGACGTCGATCTCAAACAATCGAACTAAACAATTTTGCAAAAATACCTAACAGTTGATTTTCTGTTGTTCCAGCACGCCAATGCCGTCCGTGAGTCCGCCCGCCTGATCCTCGACTCTCCAGCCCCAGAATCTGAAGATGCCCTCACCCTGGCCAAGGCCCTGCGCTCCAGACCCCCAGTCAACATGCTGCCTGCCGCCAAAGCTGGCACTTTCTTCGCCAGAGACAACCTATCTAACTTCATCGACTGGTGCAGGAGAGCACTTGGAATTTTGGAGTGTCTTCTCTTTGAAACTGATGATTTATGCTTGAGAAAAAATGAGAAGCACGTAGTTTTATGTCTCTTGGAAGTAGCGAGGAAAGGAGCGGTTTTAGGAATGCCGGCTCCGCTGCTAGTTCAAATGGAGAAGCAGATAGAGAGAGAACTAGCAGGAGAGGAGCTAAGACCTGATGATAATGCGCTGGGATTGGTTCCCGTTGGACCACAGCCGCAGCTGGTGACGAATGACTTGAGGAGTTTGGATGAGAGGGTGAGGGACTTGGTGGAGAGGTGCTCGTGTCCCACGCAATTCCCGATGGTGAGGGTGTCGGAGGGGAAGTACAGGATTGGGGATACGAGGCTGCTGATCTTCGTCAGGGTGAGTTTATGATTTATACTGATGTTTACCATTAGATATATGTATATTGTATTTAGAACTTATAAAATAAACTGTTAACTAATTATTTGTAATCCTAAAAAAAATATGACTGACAAAAATAAATTAAGCTAAGAACTAAAGAGACTAAACTAAAACTACCTATATGTATATGAATTCGTGAAATAATGCTCGAATCTTAGGTATTCCTTGAATGAAAGAAGGTTTTTTTTACTTTGCATTTTCTTTTATAAGTTTCTTTAAATTGTTTGCCATATTCCTCGTGCGTGAAAGGAAATAATAAATTCCATTAAAATCCTATTTCAAATACATAAATTTAGCTATTTTATGTATGTATAGTAAGTATGGGGTTACCAAAGACACATTATAAATACCTGAGCAACATCACGCTCTACCTAAGCTTTATCCTAACAGCTAGGTATCCTGATATTGTAATTACAAGCATAATATATTAGGTGCTTACTGTTTTATTTATGTTTCACTTAAGTTACAACATTCCTCGCCACTTACGTTTCTGTTTATGTAAGCGCTTTGTTTCCTGATTTAAGCTGATGATATACGCGCTTTGATCTACATAAACATTTGTTTGTTGATAAAGATACCAGTTCATAAATTGTGGAGATCATTGGAATCGAGTAGAATATTTGAGAACGATTCAGATTTAATCTTGTTACTGTTTTGATCTTATTTTGATACGACCTTGGAGATTGCTCATGCTGATTGGTGCATGCGAAATGGAGTGTGAGTCGTGCGTGAGATGCGCTCCAACCACCAAGACAATCGTCAAGGTCATATCAAAACCAGATCAAAACCATAAACAAATAATTAAATTCGAATCGACCGTCTTGCAGATAAGTATATAATTTACATACAGAATGAACCTTCTTATTGCATTGGTCGGTGCATAATAAGATCTTGAATATACATTGATAATTTGCATGTTATGTGCATAATGACGATAATCGAATTAAAATTCAATAAAGTACCAATTTGAGTCCCACGTTTTTGAGGCAAAACAGCCTTTATATAAAGGTAAATTATTAAGAAATGAATGATTAAAATCGGTGGTGACTTACTAAATACACTGTATTATAACACTTTAAACTCTCGCGTTTTGTACACATATTTAATTACACAAACGGGTCTACCGCGATATAATTTCATTGTTTTTACCTTTAATTCCACTTAAATACTTAAACACTTTAAACACTTAAATACTTTAATTCTTTAATTTTTTTATTCCGTTGACATTTGTTGGGACGTCAGTCTTTCCGTGACCACAGCTGGTGCAACTCAGCTGAAACGTCGGAATTAAAGGTAAAAACAATGAAATTATATCGCGGTAGACCCGTTTGTGTAATTAAATATATGTACACTGTATTAATTTGAAATGACCTTATACTGTGGTTCAAATTTTCTTGGTACCCCAATATTTGGTTACACCTATTATGTTGATAAAATACGCAAAGTTTTCTAACTTTATATCAACTACAAAGGGGTGTTCAACAACTTTGCAATTTTATTGTTGTATGAAACTCAAATAAACTCACATCAGCACTTTTTTTACTTCTTGGAGCAAGAGTTTTACATTCATTCACAATGTGCATTTAAATTTATAGTTTGAACTATTATCCTGTAGTCTTTTGATTCTCGCCGACGTCTAGTTTTTCCCAAACTCGTCTATCTAAACGACCTCGTTAGGTCCAACCTTGCGACTCTATACGGACCAATCGACCACCAACCTAACCTGACCCTCACATTCGTCAATACAGATAATAAATAAAAAAGCTCCCATAGAAAACCGAAGTACGATCACCAGATGGTCTCCCCCCAAAGGTCAGTTCCAACTGGCCGTTTAAAGGTCGCACAACTAACGTTTTTCTGCAAATATCTTGTGGGCATTTGATTTGACCAAAAAAGGAAATGATCGTGAGTCACCGCCGTGTTTTGGTCTGACCGGTATGTGGTGTTAATTAAACACATGGCCGGTTATTTTTAACTCGACGGTTAAATGCTTTTACGTACAATATAGTTGGTAATTTATCTTTATAGAGTACTAGTTTTTTAAAGCGGCATCCTTTGCGACGATGCGGTAAATTGAAAGTTGCGAGTCGAGATCTCTGTGTTGATTTTTATCTGTAGTTTATTATGGTGGATTAAATAAACTAAGTGAAAAGAAACTAAGTAGAGGGTTTAAGACTGGTGTGAGAATCGATTTATTAAGCACTAAAAATCTTATTTTGTGAAGGTTATTACCTAAACGTTTTAGACTCCCATGATATTTCCTAAAACGACCTGAGTGGGCAAAAGTGACTGTATTGGACGAATATGTTTTATTAGGTCTAGTCCAGTACAGCAGTATCCAGCACGATCCCTGAAGTAATTTTATTGGACAAATAGATTTATCTACCTACTTTGATTTTACCATTTCACCGGAGATAAATACCTAGGTACATTTATTAATTTCTGGATAAACCTACTGGATAGCATGATTTATATGTTTGTAATAGGGTTTTAATTGAATTCACACCCGACCCGAGGACCACAATCACATCTGAGGAATCACAATGGTGTTATTTCAAAACTGTTCAAAATGTAAAAGAAATGTAAAGAATTAAAATGTTTCACCATCAACAGTGTTATTTTATAATTTCCTTAATAATAATGATAGTAATTATTTACATAGGTAAGGTTAAAAGAGTCAGACCAAGACAAGTCTGCAGTGATTTTGATAGCACACGCAGTGCAAGTGTTATTTATACGTCATAATTTCATAGAAATTTGACGTTTAAGATAACGTCTTGGTAACTCCACTAAAAAGTTAAAAAAATTACAGCTTCATACTAAACACTTCCTTCTCTACACAGATCCTCCGCTCCCACGTGATGGTCCGCGTCGGCGGCGGCTGGGACACCCTGGCCCACTACCTGGACAAGCACGACCCCTGCCGCTGCCGCGCCCAGCACCGCACCTCCCTCTCGGCCCGCCTCGCCCGCCCCAAGCAGGACCTCGCCGGCGCCACCGTCACCTACGAACGACCAGACCCTTACCAACAAAAAGAACCTACTTCTTTACAGTACTCCCAGTACTCCAAATTCTACAACGATGACTCCAGAGCACACTATCAGAGTAACAACAGACTTGACGCTCCAACCAGCTTACCTTACTTAGGAGAATTAGAAAGAGCTGCATCACCAAGCAGAAAACACTTAACTCCACGCGCGAATAGCCCTGGTCGAAAATCCTCCTCACCAGATCGGAGAACAAAGATTGTAGTGTCTAATCATTTGGTACCAACGCCTCATGCTGTAAGAAACAAGAGTCCAAGACCAGTATCTCCAGCACCAGCGGCTGAGAGCGCGTCTGATAATGGGTCTGAGGTGTCGGATGAGGGTTATAGGAGCTTGGGAGTGGTGGCTGGATCGACACAAGGATCGCCTTCGACTAAAACGACGAATCGATATTCCATGCACAGCCAGAATTCGTATGATGACGCTGAATATAGTGGTAAGTTTAATACTTTTAATATTAATCTGATTTAGCAAAATTCTTATAGCGTTTTAAGACGAACGTTTACTTATGAAATTTAATATTTACTTGCTAAATAATTTGGTAAGCTTATAAATTTATTCATTCGTATTCGAAATGAAAATCACTTGTCTGCTTATTTTCGTCTAGTTTAAATATTTTCGTTTTATAAATGCAAGTTCCTTCATCGTCTGGTGTGACGCTATGTCCGTCTTTTCCTTTCTTTGATCTAAGTCACTTTTTCACGGCCATCCCCTTTTTAGGGTTCCGTACCCAAAGGGTAAAACGGGACCCTATTACTAAGACTTCGCTGTCCGTCCGTCCGTCCGTCCGTCCGTCCGTCCGTCCGTCCGTCTGTCACCAGGCTGTATCTCACGAACCGTGATAGTTAGACAGTTGAAATTTTCACAGATGATGTATTTCTGTTGCCGCTATAACAACAAATACTAAAAACAGAATAAAATAAAGATTTAAATGGGGCTCCCATACAACAAACGTGATTTTTGACCAAAGTAAAGCAACGTCGGGAGTGGTCAGTACTTGGATGGGTGACCGTTTTTTTTTTGCTTTTTTTTTTCGTTTTTTTTGCATTATGGTACGGAACCCTTCGTGCGCGAGTCCGACTCGCACTTGCCCGGTTTTTTTTCTAATTCTCATTATTTTTGTTTTAATTATGTCGTATAGTTGACCTATCAGTCCCTAGATTCTGAGCTTTGTTTTCAATAGGGTCTGTTTCTCATGTACTCTTTTGAAGATCTTAAATTGATACAAGGAAGTTTAAAAGCGCCATAAAATATATTAATACATTTTTCGCAGACATGCAAATAAGATGTAAATGTCTCACTTAGTGCTTTCCATTAAATGTAACGATAAGATATACTTTACAAAAATATGTTAAAACACTTACAAAATGGAAGAGTCAATGTTAATCAGGTCATTATCGTATAAAGTATCGGTCATAAAAGGGCAGTATAATATTAACATGTCGGCGATGAAATCAAAATGTATTTTAGACAGCATTACATGGTAATTTAATGTTAATGATATTCATGACAAGGATGTTCTGATATCAGAGTAAAATGGCAATCGTAAATTTAATATTTATCGATTCTTCTTTAAGGAATATCAAGTAACATTATGAAATACATTTATTAGTTCGTTTTATAGGTTTTTAAATAGACTCGGGCAATCTACATTTAAGTAGTTGCCATTTCAAAAAGCTTTTAAATATGTAAATTTCGTACAAAATTACAGATAGTTAAAAAAAAAATTACATTTAAAGGATAAGCTATAGTAATTATTATATTTTGCTGAAGTAACAGATAATATTTGTTATTTATTATAATTAGGTTTTTTTTACTCTCTTTGCACTTTTCAGTAGTGTAACCGGTGCATACTAAAGTACAAGAAATCCAAAAGTTATATTTTTTAAACTAAGTACCTTGAAAAGATTAACCTACATGTTTCAAGCCCTATTGCGACTCCGATGTCAATTATACCTTTCGAAAGGTACAATAAAAGTTTGGCAATTTTGCAACAATTCGCTACTTAAACAAAATTGTCATTTCGTTGCGCAATCGCAAATGACATTGTCAAATGAAAATTCCGTTCCGCAATTGACATGGCGACACACGGGACATTGTTTGCGTATATGCACTTATTGAATAGAGTTGAAACGCATTCATACGTACATGCCAATGGATGAGGTTTGGTCCAAGTCAAAGGAGAAAAGCTAATACGGAATGTTTTTGATTTCGTAAGATTTGTATGAATAACGAATTATTTGCCCTGACATTTACTCTGCCCGACAGCTCTTGTTGTCTAAAGGTTAGAGCTTACGATTGATGAATCCGGAGGTTGCGGGTTCAAACTCCGGCTCGTATCAATGAGTTTTTCGGAACTTATGTACGAATTGTACGATATATCACTTGATATTTGCCAGTCACTTTTTCGATAAAGGAAAACATCGCAGGGAAACTGGACTAGGTAATCTAAATAAGGCCTAGCCCTTTGGGTTCAAAGGTCAAAAATGGCAGTCGCTTTGTAAAAAAAAACCTACTACTTAGTTTAAAATTGTATAAGTTTGACATTAGCTGAATCTTTTTATATCATCATGAGAGTCCGCTTGACAACAAATCTCAAAAATTGGCGTAGTGACTTACCTAAGTAATATCAATTGAAACATTACAATCTTTAAAACTTACACCAAATAAGACTGTAATAAAATTACCATACCCGACAAAACAGAGTTCTGCATAAACATGTGTTTCCATTGATGCGTAGCTTCTAAATCATAGCTTGCGATACACAGTAGCAATGATTCCGGCGTGTGGTGCAAGAGGAAGGAATACAGCGATTTGTTGCTGTGGCAATAGGGACGATTAACGGCCTCCTAGCCTAGTCGATTGTGACCCTGCCTAAGAAGCAGGAGGTCCCAGGTTCGAATCCCGGTAATTGTAATTGTAATTGTAATTTATTTATTTGCTAGTATCATGGTTAACACAGATGTTACATAGAAATATAAGTCCAGCACAATTCTGCCGACTTACGGCGTGCGTTGCGGCGTGCCGGTAAGGGTATTTATTTGTGTGTTTAACACGAATATTTGTTTGTGTTACCTCTTCTGGCTTAAACCGCTGAACCGATTAAGATGAAAGTTAATATGGAGGTAGTTTGAGGCCCGGGAAGGACGCAGGGTACTTTTTATTAAACATCATCATCATTCCATGCTGACGAAGTCGTGGTCAGAAGCTAGATAGTAAATATATCGCTTCCGCGCTCGCGCCCGCTGCCGCCCATGCCGCGTGAACGTTTTCGCAACTCCGGCGCATCGGCGCGTGCGCCGTTGCGTGTAATTGTCCGGTAGTGTTGTGTGGTATAATACTGTACAGGGTAATTGAATACATGTCTATGTTGAATGCAGTTGCCAACCGAGAAAGGTTACAATGGGCTACTCGTATGTGCTTTTGTAATGGAAAAAGTGATTATTTACTAATTATTTTAAGTGGTTATTTTATAACTATATGTTTTTGTTATTTCCCAAAGCAACTCCGATGGCACGGACATGCAATGCGTCGAGAAAAAGATCACCCGGTAAAAATTGCTCTTGAAATTGACATAGGCAAACAACCATCACGACGCCCGAAAGCCACCTGGTGGAAAAACCTGGAGAAACGGTCGCTAAAAATACCAGCAACCTACTATGACAGAGCCAAATGGCGGAAGCATATTCAGAGGGCTGACCCCAAATGAAATGGGAAGAGGCACGGAGACAGAAGGAGGAGAGATGTTTTTGTTATTTAACATCTGTCAACAGTCTAAATGATGATAAATGTGACGGTCCTAAATTATAGTATATAGTATAGTATAGTATCGTTTTTTGCAAACCATGGTATAATACAATTAAATAGATGTCACAATGGAAAAGGGTCGCATGGCACCCTGGTAGGGTATGGCAATTATTAGAGTAAGACCAAGCGAACGTCATCATTAATATCAAATTTCTATAAAAATACGACGTCTTTATTGACACACCCTCACTTTGTTCTGTTCGATCAAGGCGGTGCAAAGTTAGCTTAGACCGAAAAAAAACCTACCTACAATTTAATATTCGGATTATTACCAATAATATTCCTATTAGGTATATATTTTAATGTACAATGCTGCAAAAACATACCTACAATAGTACCTACCCTTCATTGCGTGACAATCATTAAATCTACATAATATAGCACCATTTTATTTATTTATAGTCACCTTCATAAACACTAATTGCCCATGACACGCCTTATACACACATCCAATTAAAAAACTATTATACCCATAGACAAATACCTCGATACCATAGACAGTCTATCATAGAATAATTTGTCTATGCTTCCTGGATTGCCTTACTTGGTTCGAATATGGCTTTTTACCTTAATCGTAACTTACCTTAACTTCCTTTTCCGAGTTTGTTTACGTCGTGTTTATGGTTGTATAAGAAAAGATAACTTTATAGTAAATATCTTTCTGAGATCAAATTTAAACTGTCGTGAGTCATACTAAAATTAAATTGATTTTACGGTTTACTTAAGGTATTTTTAGTCACTTTCTGAGAGCTTAACATGTCGCGCGAGTGTCTCAAAATAAATCGTAAAATAAAATGTTGATAATGCTCTGCCATTAAAAAAATGACAAAAACGAAATAGACACAATATAATTATTCACTAGAAACACAACCTACATACCTATAGAGCTGAATATGAGTGAATTGCAAACAAATTGTACATAGTTAAGCACCTGTAATTAGTCTAAAGTTAATTGATTCCATTGATTTATATTTAAGTTAGATGCATGAAAGTGTGTTAGTGTAATGCTATAGACTTATATGTGTACGAATTAAGTATAATAAATACAATACAATACAATTTACATAGTTAATTTTCGTAACACAAATGAATCAATTAAGTCAAGACTAATCACAGCTTCTTAACTGCGCTTAATTAGGTACGTAATTTATCCTATTCACTCATATACGAAAGTATTTTTACCCAAACCCTTGCTCGGTCAGTCTGAAATAAGATCTCACGCATTCCTTTTAGATTTAGACACACAACAGCAGAAGTGGCAAAACGGGCCAAGTGTCCATATTCATCTGTACACGCTATTATTCTCTTATCAGATCCAGGTCAAGATTTATTCTCAAAATGAAAGGTCAAAACAACAAAGACTATCAGAAACGTTTTGACCTTGTTATTTTGACATTTCAGCTTGACCATAACACCTGTAGACATCTAAACTGCTCCAAAATGGTCACCATTCACACTGTTCATCATCATCATCGTCGTAAACCTTATTGCTAAGATAGTAAGGTTCATCAATAGTCAGTAAATTGTTTGTGCTTACCGGAGAGTCCGGAGACTAGTAAATATTCAAGACGAACAACCTCTATACAACACTGCGTTCTCATGGGTTTTACTACTTTTTCATTTTAGTTTTATACGTATAAAATCTGTCACCCACTGGCTTAGTTATAAACATGAAAACGTAAAATACAGCTTGGCCGCTTGTGATATGCACAAAAGCATTTTAGACATATTCTTATTTAATGGCGCCATCTGATTTTAAGATTGTTAATCCTTTTCAAAGGTCCTGAAATGCTTAATTTACGCTTTAAATCCAACTTTTGTGATTATAACTTATAACAGCGGACAGTCAAGTTCAATTTTACGTTTCGATATTATAAGATTTATAAGTAGGAAGGTAGCAGTAGAGAAGTAATTTACATGTGCAAATAAATAAAATGTAAAAAAGATAGTTAATGTCATCTACAACATTGACGATTCTCGCGGCGTTGTAGTCACCACACGGGATTGTTATGGCATTTAGGGTTCTTGCTAAATTGGAAATTCTATAGCGTAAGTATTGAACAACCAATTTAGCTAGGACCCTAAATGGCGCAGCGCAACAATCGCGGAGCGTGATGGTACGAGGGTTATCTGTCTTCTTTATTTACTAGACTCTGGTGCTAACCTAAACATCTCCGTCGCAATCCATATCAGAAAGACCACATTCCTCGATCATAAAAGGCGTCACAGCTTCGCACCAAGCCTTGGCACGTCAGTCCTTCAGCATAAGGTCGATATTCCTTTGACTCCGATTAAATCAAATGTTGGCGTGGGCGGCAAATGGTAACAACTGTGTTATTATTATTAACCAGTGATTGACAGTTGGGTTTATTATGTTGGTAATGGCGGATTTATAAGGAGCGGTTGGGAAATGGTGAAGGTTAGGGTTTTGAGGTTATGTCTGTTTGTTTGGGTAAAAGTAAAGCCAAGACATGGACGAGTAAAACAAGAAGACGGACAATGGCTATACAAAATAGCGTTCTTTTAATATTTAGTGCCATCTATTGAACGGAAGTTGAGTTATTTTGACAAGAGGTCTAAGCGGCGATTAAAATAATTATATTATTATGTGAAATTGAAATATAGCTGCCGTTATATTCGTCCAATCGAAAATAATACATAAAATGTCGGCAACCTACAGTTAGATAAAAATTTAACTATCCCGGTAAGATAAAAATTTTATTTCCATAGTGAGTCAAAAGTTTTAACTGTCGGTAAAGATTTTTCAGTGAAAATTATAAAAAATATATATATATTTGATCGTGAGGTAGGTACCGTGGTAACTTACTAGTACTTAAATATCCGGATTTCCTACAAAACATATTCAATAAAAAAAAACAAAGTCAATTCTAACCCCTACTACACTTCTCTCTAAATGAATATAATAATTATGCCGAATGCCTAAGTTAAATTTTCTGACATTAAATACCTAACTATTACATATTTTATTAACTCAGAAAAAAATCAACGAAATATACCTATTTAAAAGAATGGAAACAATAGGCAATGAAGACATCTTAATATTTTATACGATAAAATTACCCGAATCGCATAAAAATCTAGTAGGTACCATGTATTCATATATCAGTGCCCTGTTTATCAAAAGCTTGTAACTTGTAATACAAGTGGAAGTCCCTTCCTAACAAAAGCTGTCAAAAAGGGACTTCCACTTGTATTACAAGTTACAAGCTTTTGATAAACAGGGCATTAGTATCGGCTTAATACATGTACAGTCACCTGCAATAATATGTTACTCTTCGAAGGCCGCAAAAATATGTGACACGCTCTTATAGCTCTACAAATACGATCGTGTCAGATATTTTTGCAGCCTTCATTTTGTAACATATTATTGCAGGTGACTGTACCTGTGCAAAAAGTTTAACAACCATAAATGCTATCCCAACACTCCAACAAACTCACAATTTCTCGAAACAATTGAAAAGTCGGTACTTACACTCATAAAACATAAGAAACATTCCAACTCATTTTGAAACCTAATGATGTTTATTTTAGCAAAGAAAACAAGCGCACAAGGCGACACACAAAAAGAAAATCGCAGCATTTGAAGTGCACTTTACTATACCAACTTAAACATGCACTTACACAACTGCATTGTTTCTCTTTTGTCATAAGAAACAGCGTCGAAAATCGGTTGAAATTGAATTTGAAGACTGTATTTTAAACTTTGTGTTTTCAGCTTGCAAATTTTACTCTAGCAACTGGATAATATTTCTTATCAGCAACAAAATAGAGTTTAAAATCGTTTATTTTAGAATGTAAAGTACGTAAAGGGCTCTCATATGGTCAGAACGTGAGAGTATTTTAAATAGATGAGGCAACGACCCTTTTAAGGGCATGCAAATATTATTTTGATTCGTGTCGAGTTGAATTGTAATGACGATTTGTTGATTCGAGTGTTTCAAGGTGCCTTGTTGGAGTACTTTGTACTTGTACCAACACATATTTGATGGTATGCTTTTGAAGTATTGCTTGAGAATCAATTTGTTGGTATTTATTATATTTACAAGCGTCTGGGATTTTATTTTATTCGGCCTTGATTGAGATGATGTCAATTCGAATTTACTTGAGACATGACATGACATGACAATCAGTTGGGATATTATTTATTCGAAAATATAAAATAGAAAAATAATAGATACTTATCTGAATAATAAGTAAATGTAGGTACAGATGTAGGTATTGATTAAATATGTTCGTATTTTGTTCATTGTAAATATTTCATATTTATTATAATGAGTAACTATTAAAAGACACACATTAATTGACTTAACAACTTAAGTAAAAATTTAAAAAACAAGCAAACAAAAAAATCATATTGACATTAATTTTTATACAAAACTATTGATCCCATTTCTAAATAGCTATTCACCCAGTGACACGCGATATCATAAAAGCATAATACCTACCATTATTACTCATCTAAAACAATGTGTAGAAGCAATTAAACTTATTCACAGCTAAACCAGGTCAGTGACCCCGCTAATGAGATAATATTTACACGTCACATGATTGTGTGCCAAAACACAGAATTCAACGAACTAATAATGTCCTAATTTAATTGTGTAATATGCGTAACCTTTTGTAATCTATGTACTGTGACAGTCTGACCGTGATTATAAAATCTGCATTAGCCTTGGTCAACATAAGGATGAAAAAAGTATACAAAGGTTTAATCAAAGTCCTGAAAAATGCCTAAGATTCATATAAATAAGTACTCGTGAGATCAATTGACTAGTATCTTCTTAGCTACTGTTGATTAACATAGAAAGATAGAACCTTAAAACGTCAAACAGTTTATTGTACGCGGTACAACCATATTTACACTTATACTAGCCATAATTATTTATATGGCGGCAAATATCCGACGAGAATTGTCAAACTTTTCATTCAAAAAATGTTTTATCGAACCACCGTTCATGTCGACAGACAATTTAGTGCCACCGGCCCAAATTTATTATTTTCTGACTATGTTTCTCTTTTCTACAAAAATCTACAAAAACTAACATTATAAATCTCTTCGTTTCAGAGCGTCTCGACCAAGACGACGGCTGTCACATGGACCGCGACCGTGTCGACGACTACGTCAGCCTGAACACCGGCCTGCGCAAGACCGGCTACGCTGACACCTTCTACGGAGGCAAGAAACCCTCCTCTATCGAGGACAAGTCCAACAGGACCAGCCCCGAGCGCATTGTCGTCGTAGAAAGCAACAACTCACCAAGCATGAGCCTTCGAGCCAGCAGAGATGTCGAACCCAAGAAAACGCTCCGCAGCCGACCCCCCAGCAGGATCCCACATTCACCCGTCCGGGCCAGGACGCCCAGCCGCGGCAATACCCCCAGCCCTAAACACACAGCCAATGTACAGACTTCACCTAAACTTACTCCAAAGTTACCACCAACAGCTAGAAACACTTGGAGCGGACGCACTGCCCCTAATCAAGCTAAGTCTAAAGCCAGACCGACTATTGGCGCTGATACCTTCGATAATCCTAACAAATCTCCCAAAGCAAGGCCTAAAGCCGCTCCTCAGAATGAAGCATTCAAGAGAAATTCCCCGCTTAGAGCTAGCAGCGTCACTCTCCGCTCTCCACCGAATCAAAAGCCTCTAAGTCCTTTGCTAGAACATATCTTAAGGTCTACGGAAACTGCTAAAGATGATGCCACAGTTTTGGAAAAGATGAAGGAGATCATCAGAACGTATTCAAAAGGAGAAGATTCTTTATCCAGGACGAGTTCTAAAGACTCAGATTACGCTGATTTCACTTCAGCGTGGGTAATGTCTGATGGGAAACTGGAGAGGTCGACTAGTACGAGGCAGTTGGCTGCCCCGAGGAAGGATCCAAGGAACGGAGCCTCCAGGATCCCAGCTCCTGTGTCAATAGGATGCCGGAGGTCCACTTCCACTTCCTAATTTCAATGACAGGAGTCCCAGGATAGTGAGCTCAGTGACAAATAAAGACTGAATGCCGGTGAAGGGTTGTGATGGTTCATGTCAAGTGATAGAAAAAGTTCCGTTTATGGCAATAATTAGAGTGTATTTGGAAGACGATTTCGAAGGTTTTTGAACGGCCTGGCATAGTAGCTATAATTCAAGGCTCACGCCTGTTATGTATAACATATATCTTTTCTATTTATCGAATATAGCGTAGTCTATCAGTTATACTTATCTATCCATATCTTTTATGTGTATTAGTTGTATTGGTAATGTTTAGATATTGTCGTGTTTTTGAAAATTTTCTAATGTCGTCTAATTGATGTTCATCTTTACACTTAAAATGTAGTAAATTTACACTAACATAAAAGTAACATCATAGTTTATTTAAAGAAGTACGGCTTCTTGATATACACTGGTTCGAATGGAGCCTAATATTATGTAAACTTTATATTAAGATGACCTATTTTTCTCTTTTGACACTCATTTATTGGCTTCAAAAATTATTGTGTAAAAATGTGTCAATATGGTTATTGTATTTACACACCACTTTTCAATGTAAATTGGTCATCACAATCATTATTGATTTCTAATTTTCCTTGTGAGGTAAACTGAGGCTATTTCGGCTGCGAGTGGGAAATCATTTTCGTAATTTTGTTGAAAAGAGACATAATTCCAGCTTCAAGAGCTGGTTTATCTTTACAAAGAAAATAATGAAATAATATAGGTAAAGACATTTTTAATAACACTAGATGTAACTTAACAGATTAAAGTTTAGAGGCATTAGAGTTACTAACGTTAGATTGTAATACTTTTGCTAAAGACCATGAAAGCACCAGAACAAACCATTGTGCTAAATGTAAGCCAATAACAACATTTATAAAAATGACACTTTCTGAATAGTGTCATTCTTTCATAAAAAAATATACATGAGATTTAGGGTGAGTTCTGGTGTTAAATAATATGGTCTTATATAACGTTACGCGGGTCGATTCACAAATAGCGACAAAAGATGGTGCTAATTTTAATTTTAGGTTAAATAAAATATGGCAAGTCCCAGTAATCCCCATCTTGTACGACAAAACGTATTTTGTACGGACATAAACACCATTATAGATTATTGACAAGTGAAATACTTGTGTGCAACCAGTGTCAGTAAACTTGTTAAAGTTATATCGTTTGAGCATTTAATACAGGTATTAAAAGCATATTATGCTTGCCTTGTTCAGTCGCCATCAGATATATCGGAGCGGCCAAGGTGCTCACAAATATCTGAACACGCCTCTATTGTGAAGGCGATAGAGTTCGCATTCAGATATTGTGAACACGATGGCCGCTCCGATATATCTGATGGCGAATGGATGATGCTTTGCGACTCTGACATAGTTTGCAGGTCTATGGTTTTCTTGGAGACGTTCGAGTCCAAGATGGAAAGTTAACATTTTATTTTCAAGTAGAAAATTATTCAACAGAGATTTTATTTTAGTTCTAAGTATACGATAATCGTCGCCCAATAAAATTAGTTGTAAAAGACAAGTTTTAAATAAGTTTTTAGTTAGAAATGTCATTTTTTTTAGTTTTTTATTGGAGACTAAAATGGACCCGGTTGATTAACAAAATTAACATAGTATTTATTGAGAAATGAGCATTTGGTAAGCATTTATCGGCGATCATTCCAATTTACCGGGAAATCTTTGATTTTTTTTTCAAAAAGTAATCTCATGTTTTGTCTGTAACTGTAGTTTTTGTAAGCGACATAAATGCACTATTTGTAACTCAGTTTTTTCGACAAATTATTTGCATAAATAGAATGAAAATAAAGAAAAAACAACTATAAAGTGAATTAAATTCTCAAGGGACGATGTGAAAAAGGCGGGAATGCGTATTGACCGTGCAAAATTGGTCGGAAATAAGTTTTAAAGCTTTGACCAGTGTAAATGTATTATACGAGAAATCGTATTAAGCGGGTACATTTGTAACATTATCGCTTAGAAGAACTACAGCCCGATTGTACATAGGTTGTGAATTAGCAGTTGGTGGTTAGGTTATATGGCATTGAACTAAAACATCCAAAATCGTACCTCATCTAGTATACCAATAAAAGAGTACCTATTTTTTCACTCGCTTGTAGTGTAGACTGTGTAGACAGCTTAGCGACTTGATAATATAAAGGTTCTAATTGCATTGAAATTGGAAACAAAATATAAACCAACGTGTCGATGTAAAATTTTAAATTGTAGGTACCTTAAATCCGAAATATTAAACTTAAAAGTGCCGTTTCTCAAAAAAATATGCCTATGTAGGTTCCCAAAAACTCAAACACAATTAATTAATTAATGTTTAGGTTCGAAAATGTAAGAAAAACAAATGTAATATAGAACCTTTATATTTGTCACGCAATATAGCCATGCCATAGACCGTCCAAAATTAATATTTTTGGAAAAAAGAACTTATCTGGAAATCACTTTTGGTGAAACAAAGACACATAATTAATTAATATTATGTATATGATGGGTTTTTGTTTTATCAAAAAAAAAAAACAAATTGTATATACCTACCTAGTAATTCACTGTTTCTGATGCTTCTTAATTATGTATGTTTCATTCTAACTTGTAAGGAATATTCAAAATAATTGTACATTTGATAAAAAAGTGACTTAAACCTTAGTTCAGTTTCAACATTATACCAAACTAAAACTTTTTAGATTCATTCACTATTTTATAATCTGTGCAATTATTTTTTTAATCATGCTTCTAAAAGCTTGATCAAGATCGCTTCTCTCTGTCCAATTATAGGCATCGCTTAACGTGCGATAGAGACAGAAGCTTTCGCAAACTATGCTAAAATAGTATATTGAATAAGTTAGAATTGGAACTGCTATTGTTAATTATATATAAACCACCAGGCTATTCTATGCTTCTACTGTATACTACATTTCTGCGCACTCTGGATTCCGCTTACAACGACTTAAAATGTATAACTACGTGCAATAAGTTTTTATGTTAATGTCTCTATACAATACATATAAGGCTATTTGATAAGTATTATGTGTTAAAATGTAAGACTAAACATGAAAAAATGGCTTGAAATGTTTAAAATATAAGTATGTAGGTACTTCATACTTCATACTTATTATATACTTATTAATATTTCATACTTACCTACCTAGGTACTAGGATCTAGGTATGTCGCTAATTTGACACCTTACATTTTTTTTATCGGAACAGAATTCAAATGTTCGTTGTGAGCGGATCCACAAATTCTTGGGTTATAACTTAGTTATGGTTGAGAAAATAGAGTTATAACTAATGAACTAAAATCTAAAATCGATCAGATAAATAGTTACTTAAATACGTACTAGATGGCGCCCAAATAGGCCCGAATTTAAGAGACTCACGAGCCCTCCGCCAAAAGGCCGCTCCCAGGTTACACTCTCATTTTAGAACGACATGCTTAAATTAAGCAAATTAATGTTAAGGGAGGCGTAGACTAGCAACTTGCATGCAATTTACGTTACATTGCCGACTACTGAGGTAAACTCTATTCAAAAGTTTGATCAGGTACCGCAATGTAATGAAAAAGGCATGCAAATTCTTGCTAGTCTAAACCTCACTTTACATACAGAACTACTACGGGGATGGCCACATTTGGCGGTCGGTTCGTGTCATTCTTAACGGGCATTGAAAAGCCCCATCTAGTGAGATTTTTAAGCACGATATTTTAGTTTATCAGAATTTTATTGTAACTCTATAATCTCTGGTTTTGGTTAGTTTATTGCTAGAGGCTAAGTAAGACTTAGTTGCTTCCTGGTCGTTACCACTGACAATGCCATAGACATTCGTTATTCTATTTCACTGAATAAAGTTGATACATGATAAAAATGTGTTTTTTTTTCCGAGTGAACTTATCCCTACACCCTCCTGTTGAATCCATTTATTGCACAGAAAGAGAGAATTTTAAAGTAAGAAAGACTAGGAATATAATATTCTGATCTAGTCTAACAATGTTAAGTTTGCACAATAGAGAAACAATAATAATAGAGGCCTTCCGGCAATAAGTCCGTCATTTACACTTTTCATGTATCTATCTATACATATAATAAAGCTGAAGAGGGTCGAAAGTCTGTACATGGAAGATATTTGAAAAAAAGTTGGCTGGGGATACTTAGAATTGATAACAGAACACGTTCCAACAGTTTTTAGAATTTTTGTCTGTTTGTCTGTTTATCTGTTTATCTGTTTGTCTGTTTATTTGAACGCGCATCACGTGAAAACGGCTGAACGGATTTTGATGAAAACTATACTAATCTGTCGAAAAAATCCCCGGCCAGGTTATAGGCTATAGAAATTCAACCCCTAAAAGGGGGGGTAGCCACAACACTCGATTGACTTAAGATTGCCCCTGAATCGTATGGCTCTACTTAGGAAGGAGGGGCAAACTTTTTTCAAATATGTGCTAACACTATAGAGTACCCTGGTAAACTAACAGATGGCACTGAATTTAATACGATGTGACATAAATAAGCCAACGAGGAAGGATTTTGCCAAATTAACTCTAAGTTTAGAAGACCCCTCTTCTAAAATTTCAATGAATCGTAAGGATATCAACAAATTTAATTTAATAATTGTGTTGATTTATTATTATTTGTATCTCCTTGGATATCACGGGCCTATAATCCCGGTTTTTTGATAGGCTTGCGTGGGGACACAGATCCAACACGTAGAGGCCCCTTGGAGAGCTTTTATGTCATGTAGAACGCCTGCTGGAACCCGTTCACAGGTGCAACAATAGATACCCATGAACCGGTCTCAGCAGGCATTGGGACTATTGTAGAAAAAGAGAACAGTATACCGGTCTATGGATTGAAGTTTAGGTGGACTATGAGACTGGGTCATTACAAAGACGTACGGACACCTGCCATAACAATGTTTACACAAGTTATCGAGGCAGGTGGTGACTTGCCGCGCACTAGATGGGCCCCTGAAACTGCCGTCGCGAAGACGACCAGGAGCAACATAGGTGTGAGCGGCTCAGGGGTGTCGAGAGGTGTGCGCCGCTTTCTACCCAGTGGCTGTTAACAGCCACTGTGCCAACTCGCGTCTTATGCATCTTTCACTTCCACCCCTGGAGCATATAGCTCTAACGACTCCTCTCTGGACGGCCAATTAAGGCAAGCCAGAGCTGAGAGTCCTGCGGGTCCCCTTGGGGTCCACTCCGACCGACGAAGACACGCCGGAGACGGAGACCCTGACCGACTCTCGGGAGCACTCGGGTCCGTGGGGTCGTTACTTCCCAACAGCTCGCCACAAGCTGCCCTATTTATTATTATTATTTTTTTTTGATTTAATAATACAACAAAATTAAACGACAGTAAATGAATTGCCCCTCATTGCACAGTGCCATCTTTTGGGGAGCTGAGTAAACATTAAGTAACCAAGAAAACTAAAAATGAGTTTACATACTTACGTAGTGGTTGGTAGTGGTAAAACACATCAACACGCGTATAATTGCATAAAATTATATATTTTCTCAGTCATGACATGAATTATACCTAATCGTAATTATTTCGCATCCATATCAAATCCATATTCATAGGTATCGCCTCCTTAAGCACTTAATAATGGCCACGAAGGTGGGTACTTTGAAAAAAAAAAACATTGACCTCTGTCATTTGCAGTGCCGGATTAACCCTTTTAAGCAAAATAAGCACTTGCTTAGGGCACCATGTCTAGGGGGCACCAAAAATTATTGAAGAATTTACGCGTTCTCTTCGCTGGCGTTTTTAATAACATTCTAAGATATGATAAATGTGACATTCGGTTGGCGACTGCAGCAGCATTACTCTGCTGCAACGTTACTGCTGCAGCACTGTCAAGTTTCGTGATAAAATGATGTGACTGATTTCCGCACTAAAAGTAAAAATGTACAACTGTCTATCGAATTGCGTTTTTTTATATCGAAAAATTTTCGTGCTCAATAACTTTCTGAGATATGATAAAGGTGACATTCGGGTGGGGACTGCAGCAGCATTACTCTGTTGCAACCTTACTGCTGCGGCACTGTCAATTTTCGTGATAAAATGATGTGACTGATTTCCATACTAAAAGTAAAAATGTACAACTGTCTATCAAAATACGTTTTTAATATCGAAAAATTTTCGCGCTCGCTTCGCTCGCGTTTTCAATAACTTTCTAACATATGGTAAAGGTGACATTCAATTTTCGTGATATAATGATGTGACTGATTTCCATACTAAAAGTAAAAATGGGGAACTGTCTATCGAATTGCGTTTTTTTATATCGAAAAATTTTCGCGCTCGCTTCGCTCGCGTTTTCAATAACTTTCTAAGATATGATAAAGGTGACATTCTGGTGGGGACTGCAGCAGCATTACTTTGTTGCAACGTTACTGCTGCAGCACTGTCAATTTTCGTGATAAAATGATGTGACTGATTTCCATATTAAAAGTAAAAATGTACAACTGTCTATCAAATTGCGTTTTTATATCGAAAAATTTTCGCGCTCGCTTCGCTCGCGTTTTCAATAACATTCTAGGATGTTTATGATCAAGGCGACCTTTGAGTGGCGACTGCAGCAGCATTAGGTACTCTGTTGCAACGTTACTGCTGCGGCACTGTCAATTTTCGTGATAAAATGATGTGACTGATTTCCATACTAAAAGTAAATATGTACAACTGTCTATCAAAATCCGTTTTTAATATCGAAAAATTTTCGCGCTCGCTTCGCTCGCGTTTTCAATAACTTTCTAGCATATGGTAAAGGTGACATTCAATTTTCGTGATATAATGATGTGACTGATTTCCATACTAAAAGTAAAAATGTACAACTGTCTATCGAATCGCGTTTTTTTATATCGAAAAATTTTCGCGCTCGCTCGCTCGCGTTTTCAATTACTTTCTAACATATGGTAAAGGTGACATTCCATTTTCCTGATATAATGATGTGACTGATTTTCATCCTAAAAGTAAAATGTACAACTGTCTATCGAATTGCGTTTTTTTATATCGAAATATTTTCGCGTTCGCTTCGCTCGCGTTTTCAATAACTTTCTAAGATATGATAAAGGTGACATTCGGGTGGGGACTACAGCAGCATTACTCTGTTGCAACGTTACTGCTGCAGCACTGTCAATTTTCGTGATAAAATGATGTGACTGATTTCCATACTAAAAGTAAAAATGTACAACTGTCTATCAAATTGCGTTTTTATATCGAAAAATTTTCGCGCTCGCTTCGCTCGCGTTTTCAATGTCATGTAACTGATTTCCATTCTCAGCTGAAATGCAGCAATGAACGTCACTCAATTTACGTAAAAAATTCAATGTAATCTTGATGACCCTAGGCAGAGGGGGCACCATGGTCTAGAAATACTTAGGGCATCAAAATATCTTAATCCGGCACTGGTCGTTTGCGGAGTCAAACGATTTGGGACTCGCATTTTATACGCATTACCATGCCTTCCCGAAAATAATCGAAACATTCGCGAAAGTTTCGCAACGCATTGAGGTTACTAGGGGCACGTGGTCTTCCTCAGGAGTCTGAAGAAGACCACGGTAAGTGGCGCTCTAGCCAGGCAGGCCGCTTCGCTTTCGCTCGCGCGCGTATACCTTACTGTATCGTCCGATATACACCTACTACTCTGTCGTTTAAATCCTTAGAGAATATAACCAACGGAGACGCCATGTCTATAATTTTCGGTACAAAATAGTCCGGCCTTTTTTTGCGGGGGAGGGGCACATCAAATGTGTACCTACGTAACGTAAACATAGCCATGTCAGATAAACGTCGGTTGACCATTGGCCGCCTATTTTCGACAGAGGGGAACGCCTGTTAATGACCACTCCGTTTGGTTATATTCTCTAAGTTTAAATCACGTGTAAAATTTGAATAAGGGCGAATAAAACTATTGATTTTGGAGTGTAGTTTTATTTAGTGGTACCTAATTGTAAAATATTTTATCTGGTCTACTGTCCTCTAGCATATCCATATGTCAACTTTATTTCAAGTTCCGCCTCCAGGGGAGAGGTAGAGAAATTATTACCTATTAGAAATTAACAGCTTACTGACACAGACCGAATTACACGCGAGCGGAGCCGCGGGCACAGCTAGTTGTAAAATAAATACATAATAAAAGCGGGAATGGGATATAATGGCTGAACGAGATGGTCTTGTGATAGTCTCAAAAAAGGGACCCTATTACTAAGACTCCACCGTTCGTCTGTCTGTCCGTCACCAGGCTCATGAACCGTGATAGCTACAGTTGAATTTTTTACAGATGATGTATAATGCTGTTGCCGCTATAACAACAAATATACTAAAAGCGGCCAAGTGCGAGTCGGACTCGCCCATGAAGGGTTCCGTAACAGCAAGTAACATAATAAAATTGCGGATTACGATTTATGACGTATTTAAATAAAACTACTTACTAGATCTCGTTCAAACCAATTTTCGGTGGAAGTTTGCATGGTAATGTACATCATATATTTTTTTTTAGTTTTATCATTCTCTTATTTTAGAAGTTACAGGGGGGACACACATTTTACCATTATGGAAGTGTCTCTCGCGCAAACTATTCAGTTTAGAAAAAAATGATATTAGAAACCTCAATATCATTTTTGAAGACCTATCCATAGATACCCCACACGTATGGGATTGATGAAAAAAAAATTTTTGAGTTTCAGTTCTAAGTATGGGGAACCCCCAAAATTTATGTTTTTTTTTTCTATTTCTCTCTATTTCAACAGTATAGTTCTTATAGTTTCGGAAAAAAGTGGCTGTGACATACACGGACATGTACAGACAGACAGACATGACGAATCCATAAGGGTTCCGTTTTTTGCCATTTGGCTACGGAACCCTAAAAAGTACGGAACCCGCGCACTTGTCCGGTTTTTCATCCATTCTTCATATTTGTCTGCTGTAAAAAAATCCTAAGTGCCGCGTCAAAACGGTAGACCAATGCTTGGTGAACCCGACTAAATTACGTAGAATGTTTTTGACATGTTGTCAGGAATATTAAAACGTGTTTTTAATTTGGTCGCATTACGTATTTCTGTCCCTTAAGGGCACACGCATGTGTCAACTCTATAGTAGGTAGAGAGTCTGGCTAGCTAAAAATTGTTGACAGATATTTCGTTGTTGTATCACCAATTCTATATGATTTTTAAAAAAAGCTAAAAGTCAGTTGTCAATTTATGTCATTCATACAAATTGTTTGCGGTTTATAAGGGGTTTATCGAACGAGCGAGCGAAGCGAACGAAGGTCTTAAGCCCCCCTCCAGACTATGCGCGTGAATCGCGGGCGAAGCCGCGAACGCGAGTGTGGCGTCGATTTCGCAGATTGTTCACGCCTTCGCGCCTTGTTCTCCGTTTTTTGTCGGTATTTCGGCCCGCGTCAAAGGAGACGCGAAGCGCGAACTTGCAAGACTCCACATTACACACTATTTTGGCTCTTCTGTGGCAAGATAAATATTAATTATATTATGATAATATTATATTAAGCAGCTATATTTTACGGTTTCACAAGAAAACAAAATAGAAAAACAGCTAAATCACGTATGATACTATAGATAACTAACAGTTAAACTCAATTAGCTGATGCTTTTCCGCCATCTTGCCGCAAACCAAACTGCGAAATCGCCGTGAAGTGTGCGAGTGTGGAGTCATACGTCAACTTCGCGATATGTTCGCTCCGCGACGTCGCGCCGCGATTCACGCACATAGTCTGGAGAGGGCTTTACATTCGACTTGGGACACGCGGCTGGCTATATAGCGGCACGTCCCGGCATTTCGATGTTTTTAAGCTGAACTATCAGAGGATATATACTCAAGAACTTAAGTAAATTTGTTCTAATTTAAATGAATTTGGGTAAACGTGTAGTTGAGGGCATTATATTTTAGTCATTAAATTATGAGCAGGCTCGATCAAGGGGTTATTGAGCTAGAAGAGCTTAGAAGGCCAAAAAGCTGTTTGTGAGGGGTCTTGCTATTCTGGTCATCTTTTTGCAAGAAAGTATGGTCGAGTTTGGTATCAATTGAAAGTGCTCGGCTTGCACTTTTATAATATCGTTTTTAAATGTACCATTTTGAAATTGCATTTTTATTTAAAACCATAAACATAATTAAAATCAAACTTATTACAATAAAAGATAACCTAAAATTAAAACTACCTACAAAACTAAAACTAATACCTAAAAAATAAATAAAACATTTTGAAATAATTAGCAAGATAAAAATAAACATAAAAAGCCCCCTCCAGACTATGCACGTGAATCGCGGGCGAAGCCGCGAACGCGAGTGTGGAGTCGATTTCGCAGGTCTGCGTTCAGGACTCCACACTCGCGTTCGCGGCTTTGCGCCGCGATTCGCGCACGAGTGTGGAGGAGGCTATATAGGTTATTGACATTTGACAGGAAATATTTCGGCTTACCACAGATACAGTAACAGTTAAGGGCTCCACAGACCTTGTAATATATCTACGCAATTTTTGATCCATCGCCGCCTATAGTGGGACATAAAATAGTAGAAATTAAATAAAATGGAACTCTAAAATTTCCATACTATAGCCGGTCAAACAAGTTTGTCAGTAGAAAAAGGCGCGGTATTCAAATTTTCTATGGGACGATAACCCTTCGTGCCTACATTTTTTAGCCGCTTTTTTCTACTGACGAAAATGGCTTGACGGACTATAAATTGTTGCCATGTGTAAGCATTTTACATCAAAAATGTGACAGCTACGTAGAAAGTGTCGCCCTCATTTAATAACCGACTTCTCAAAAGGAGGTGGTTATCAATTCGATTGTGTTTTTTTTAATGCTTGTTTTATCCGTCAATCCGTGTGTCCGTCATTACTGGACCGATTTTGAAAATTATTTTTTTGTTTGTTTGCATACAGATTGGTCCCGTTTTTGACAAAACCCAGTTCTGATGATGGGATCCATGAGGAATCGAGGGAACTCCTCAAATCTTAAAGGCATGCGTATAGAGATTTTTGTATTTTCATCAGAAAATCAAGCATTTTCATTAAAAACTGTCGCATTTGTGAAGTGGAACTGCTGATGATGATCAGAACGGAACTCTTCAACGACACATAGTTCACGTTTGGCGATTTGTCCTCTTCGTTATGTTTGTTAAGCAAGTTAAGTTTTTAAGCCACATTTTTGTCAAATTCGAGGTCTGCTGATGGTATCCATGAGGAATCGAGGGAACTCCTCAAATCTTAAAGGCATGCGTATAGAGATTCGTGTATTTTCATCAGAAAATCAAGAATGTACATTACAAACTGTCGCATTTGATGAAGTGGAACTGATGATGATCAGAACAGAACTCTTCAATGACTACACGTTTGGAGATTTCGAATTTCGATTTTGACGGAGCTGGCCCTGGAGCCAGACCTGACCCGGATCCGGGCTCTTATCTGGACCGGAACCCGGACCTGGACCCGGACCTGGACCTGGACCCGGACTTGGACCTGGACTTGGACCTGGACCAAGACCTAGACCTAGACCTCGACCTGGACCTGGTCATGGACCCGGAACTGGACCCGGACCCGGACTCGGACCCGGACTCGGACCTTGACCCGGAAAACCACTGATACCTAAGCTAAATAAACCACTATGATTACCTACCATAAAATGTAGTAGTTAAGTATAATGATGCCAAACTTACTAGCCCCTTCCGCTCAAACCCCCGTACACCGCACCGCACGCGACGTTAAGTGAGTTAGGTTAGGTTTGAACTGCGATCCTCACGGAACCGAAAAAAAGTGGGTTAGGTTAGATTAGAACTGCGAGCCTTACAGAAACGAAATGCTACTAGAAAAGTGGTTTTGGTTAGGTTCGAACTGCAATCCTCACAGAAACGAACTGCTATCAGAGAAGTGGGTTCGTGAGGCTAAAACTGCGACCCTTACAGAAACGAAATGCTACCTACTAGAAAAGTGGGTGGTTTTACGTCCTTTTCTACATAGTGCACCATCTATGTACAATAATCTTTCACCGGCCCCCGTAGAAGTCGGTTTTTTTTTTCTTGAAAATTATTTTCTACTATTTTATGTCGAACTATACGAGTTAGTAGGTGCAACAAAGTCAATCGCTCTATATAATTATTGGCAAACCGCGAGTTCTCAGTTCGGGGCGAACTACTAGTTTTAAATAATATTAATAATGTCTATACCGTAAAACGGGGAAAATAGGAATCGCGGGGTAAATTGGAATAAAAGTCTGCTTTTCTAAACTGGTCTGTTAGTTCCATTACAACCAGACAGGAGGTCAACTTATTAATTTCTGAACGAACATGGTATTTTTTGCTACTGGCTACACTGAGCATTTAAATCAGCCAATGGCGTTTCAGTAAGAAAAACACATTTAAAGTCAGGGTAGTCGTCAACATGTGTGCATGGTGCGTTTTAACTTCAAGTTTTAGGTAAGTAATATTGTGAAAAGTGTTGAAATTTGCGTAATATCGATCATAATAGTGTATTGTGGTTTATATAAATCAAAAAGTAAGTAAATAATTGTAATATTTCATTACAAATCTTAGTTTCTCGATAACCACTCGTTTTTAGGTTATTTTTGAGATAATAGGAACGGTGAAGGGGGAAATTGGCACGTCAACAGGTCTAATTGGAACAACGTGGGGGTTATTTGGTTTGTTAATGGGGAAAATTGGCATTGCCTAATAGGGTTGTCAAAAATTAATTAATTTATTCAATAAAAATATGATCTCACAAAGCATTTTTAATTTAGTGCCTATTGTAAAGATTTTCCGAGACTAGTTTTGAAGGTATCTGATGATGATGATGATGATGGTAGGTACCTATCTAGCTTTGAATAGATTGAGTGACAACCCTAGTGAAAATTCCAATTAACCTCACTTTCGAACCTATTTACCCCGTCAGGGGTAAATTGGAATCCGATAGGGTTTTTGTAAAATATATCAAAATATGGCAATAAGTCGGGAATTTAAGGCTACTCAGCATCTAAAAGAGCTTACCATACATGTTTATGTAGTACTATAAAATACTCTATGACTTACGGAAGATGGTTAAAATTCCAGTTGAATGTGAATATTGGACCTATTTACCCCGTTTTACGGTACTGAGTGAGGTTCGCAAACTATTATTTAAGCTCTTAAATAATTACGACAATGTGCGAAGTCGACGTGTAGCGTTGTATAACGAAAAACTGCAATGTTTACAACTCCTAAACAAATGTAAACAAATTAGGAGGTTGGGGCTCTATAAATATTTTGATACTTAGCATTTAGCATATTTGGCATAGTACTTATGTATTTTTTTGGTGATGGATTAATATTACGGTATTATCGAGCTAGGTCTTATTTAAACTACATTTCATTTTTCGCCTTGTTACAATGGTATATGGTGAGAAAGTGTTAACATATGTGTTTATCGTTGACTGTACTTTACATAGTGGTAGAAATTATGTGAGCTGACTTTGAGTGCATGTCAACGTATATTTAACTTAGGTACCTTACGTGTGCACAGAAAATCAAAAATATTTTCTAGTATCAAAACTATAATTCCTACTACACAAAGTGTGACCAGCCCAAGATTTTTTGAATTTCCCGCCAAACATTTGTGTAATATTTCAGCAGCCAGACTCTAACTACTTGCTTTGAGTGACTAAGCTGTTTTTCTTGAATTGAACTGCCAGCAAAGGATTTTTACTGTCATCAAAAAAACTATCTGACATTGCCAAACGAAATCCCGAAACTATGTTTACCAGAATATTTAATTTATAGTGTTTAATCCTCAATACTGTAAAATTCCATTTCAATATGCAGTATTGA
Source organism: Cydia splendana (assembly GCF_910591565.1). Taxonomy (NCBI): domain Eukaryota; kingdom Metazoa; phylum Arthropoda; class Insecta; order Lepidoptera; family Tortricidae; genus Cydia; species Cydia splendana. The sequence goes on along the minus strand of NC_085978.1, from coordinate 836,924 downwards.
AATGATATCGGAAACAATAGAGAAATCGGAAATGAAAACCACAGGGTGGAATTTTTTTCAAGCCGTCTGCGTTTTTGTAATATTATACGCCGCGCTCCTGTCTGTCCGGCGGTTGGCTGTGTCGGCGTATGCCGGAAGAGCTGACTGTGACTGATCTGACTCTTTTTCTTAGAAGGTATTTTTTATTTATTTAGGTTTGCCAACAGGTGCATTAAAAATGTACCTTTTCTTTTTATGAGGAGGCAATGGAGCAGACGAGTCGCTTGATGGTAAGCGAAGGTAAAAATCTTAAAATAAGTCGCCTTAATAGAAAGGTGGGAAGGAGGGGGTGGGAGGGGGGGGGGGGAACCCTTTTCCACCGCGGAAATGCTTGGTTTCTGAACTATTCATAATTTTATAGTTATAATTTGAGGTTATGACAGTGCCTAAGATTGGATTATTCGCAGACGGTCTAGAACGCAAAAGGACTAGTGTAATATTTTTTCTATGGGGCTGTCCATAAATTACGTCATCGATTTTTGACGGTTATTGACCCCCCCCCATAAAATCATCCAAAAATAATCATGCTTCGAATGACCCCGTTGCCTCCTACGTCATGCTACCATCATCCGATGTCCAGACCCCCCCCCTAATTTGAAATGACGTAATTTATGAATAGCCCCTATATCACTTTTAGTCTACATCGAATTTTGCGTTCTAGACCGTTCGCGATGTATAAGGGATATAGGCAAAATATTACACTAGTCATTTTGCGTTCTATACCGTCTTAATATTCAATGATCACCCAAAAAAATAAACTTATTTGCGGCAGCTAAAATTGCTTTAAATCAATTTAAAACAACCCAAAACAACCCCTCACAGCGTCAGTTATCCTGAAATAAGGCGACTTATTTTAAGATCCAACCCTAACCGAATACAGTCACCCATCGACACCCGCACCACCAGAAGGGTAGTAAGTGCATGAGAACGCTCTTTTCAGTGGCGGATGTGCCCTAAGGCCCAGCAGGTAAACTTTATATTAAGATGACCTATTTTTCTCTTTTGACACTCATTTAACCAGCGGCTAAACGGCTAAACTTAGTGTAATTGTATCTGAACATGAGTAGTAGCAGTCTATCTATTTATTACCAAAACTGCAGAGGGTTAAGATCTAAATTACATTCCTTGTACATGAATATCCTATCCTATTCCTTTGACATTGTGATCCTAACAGAAACATGGTTACATCCTGACATAGTGAATTCATAGATCCGCGATATTCTGTGTTCCGAAGCGACAGAGACCGCGTCGGTACTGGCCGGCGCGACGGCGGCGGCGTGCTAGTAGAGCGGCGCGTCGCGAGCTCGGCGCGGCGCCGTACGTCGCAGCCGCCGGCGCCGCGCGGCCCGTGCCGGCGCCAACCTGCCCTATTGTTGATCACGTCCTACTTGAACTACCAGTAAACCGGAGCCATAAATACGTCATTAGTGCTACCTATATCCCTCCTAATGAAAAATTGGAAACATATGTTACACACTTTGAATATCTATCAGCTATTCTGCTATATCATTCGGTTAGTGGTTACTGGGTTTTAGGGGATTATAACTTACCTACATTAAACTGGGCTCAGTGGGCCCTTGCTGCACGCCTGACATTAATTCTCCACAAATCCCACAAAATGACTGTGTTCGTAATTTTATGGCCATCACAGATTGTTTTCAAATAAACGCGCCACTGCCACGCGCACACGTGTCAACTCCAAGGCCTATTGACTTCCTTGGAATGACGTGACCCTTCATAATTGTACATGTGTGCTCCGTTCCTAGAGGAGGATTGCCAGTAATTACCATAAAAATATTTTACTACAGCAACATTGCTAGAACTGGCTTCGTCTATACGATTTCTAGGAACAAATCCAATTATTTTATCAAATATATTTTGATTTGTATTTTATGAAGTAGTTGAAGTCATATGTAAATTATTATCTATTTTAGTTTGTCTTTGTCTATGTTCATAAAATCTATGAAGGGTAGACGTGCCTCTACCCTCCATGATAAAATTAAAAAAAATCTTTGTCAATAGGCCTCTTTGATAGGCCTAGATTTGGGTCTGGCCGGTAAGAACATAGGCAAGACAAAAGTCTGTAATGTCAATGCTGTCATTAAAGTCATTTAACGCAAAAATATCAGTTTTCATATAAAACGATTTATTCACTTGAAATATATTTATTTACCTATTAATTTTAAAAATAAAAACGATTCATATGTACGAGCAACATATCTAAATGCGTCTTCGCACAGACTTAGTTAAAATTAACCCGTTGTAGTAAACCAGAAACCGCGATAATTTCAAGGTAAGAAATACATAAATATATTAATCTTTAAATAAAAATGAGCGTACTAATTGCCAAATTCAAATATAATAATTTAATCTTACTATCCCCGTAAGTCCCGCGGACGCTATATCGCGTCCGAAATTTTAATCAAAATGTATCATAGATGTAAAACCTCACATTGTTTAAGCTGGTAAATTTAGACCCGGTAGCAATTAGCGACGTTAGTAATTAGGCAGTTAGATTATATTGTTTAATTTGTGACTGTTTTGTTTTAGAGAGTGAATCAGCAGAAGGCTTGAGCGTGAGATAACAATATAATCCTGGGCCGTCATATGATTTCTTGGAAAAAGCTCAAAGGGCACGTATCTGCCGCATATCCAGACTACCGGGATACCGGTGAACAAGAACGCTGCGCGGAGCTGTGAAGCAGAAAATGTCCGATAACCGGATAGATGTAATAACAACTTGTAACCATTTGCCATATCAATGTATGTATTCATATGTATTGCTCCTAACATATATACAGTAATCCTAATAGGAATGAAAATATTTATATCTTAATATACTTTTTTGTTGCCGAATATTTGACGAATTTCTAAATATAGTACCTAATCATTACCTTTTAACGTATTTTTTTATTTTTTTGTGATATGCTAATTTAAGAGCCCATCAACGTGCACACTAGCGCCGCTGCTAAATAATCGTGATTATTTAAATTTAATGACAGGTATTTAAAAAAGGGGGCCGCTACGGACTGTATTGTGTATTTAAGTACCTTTTGAATACATCAAACTAGTTTTTATGTTACTGGATTCGTCAATCTACGCGTCCAAAGTTAAAACGGCCGTTTTTGTTTTGAGCTCATAGATCGACTAATCCAGCAACATAAAAACTAGTTTGGTGTATTCAAAAGGTACTTAAATACACAATACAGTCAGTAGCGGCCCCCTTTTTGAAATACCTGTCGCTAAATTTAAATAATCACGATTATTTAGCAGTGGCGCTAGTGTGCACGTTGATGGGCTCTTAAAAACCTGACCCCAACAAAAAAGAAAAAATACAAAAAGAAATTCCCTCTCCGGGATTCGAACCCAGGACCATTAGCTTCCTGAACAGGATTACTGCCAATACCCGCTAGGCTAAACGGGTTGTCAATTCTAATTACAATGGTATCCTACCAGAGCGCTAGTAGTATAAACGAACTTTTGAAAGGGACATTTTTTTGTATGGAGTTATCGTTCTTCTCCTAGTGAGTATTATATTCTTTGGTCAACTCTATAATAGGTAGGTACAACTACTTGCTTTGAGTAACTAAACTGTTTTTCTTGAATTGAACTGCCAGCAAAGGATTTTTACTGTCATCAAAAAAACTATCTGACATTGTCAAACGAAATCCCGAAACTATGTTTATCAGAATATTTAATTTATAGTGTTTAATCCTCAATACTGTAAAATTCCATTTCAATATGCAGTATTGAAATGATATCGGAAACAATAGAGAAATCGGAAATGAAAACCAAAGGGTGGAGTTTTTTTCAAGCCGTCTGCGTTTTTGTAATATTATACGCCGCGCTCCTGTCTGTCTGGCGGTTGGCTGTGTCGGCGTATAGCGGAAGAGCTGACTGTGACTGATCTGACTCTTTTTCTTAGAAGGTATTTTTTTATTATTTAGGTTTCCCAACAGGTGCATTACCTACTTATGTACCTTTTCTTTTTATGAGGAGGCAATGGAGCAGACGAGTCGCTTGATGGTAAGCGAATACAGTCACCCATCGACACCCGCACCACCAGAAGGATAGTAAGTGCATGAGAACGCTCTTTTCAGTGGCGGATTTGCACTTAGGCCCAGCAGGCCCGGGCCCAGGGCGGTATGATAGCCCCAGGTCGCTAGTGATAACAAGAAATATCTCAAAATGTAGTCAATATAAATGGGGTGCTGAGTAAGAGCCGCGGCTGGGCCTTGGGCCTAGGGCAGCAAAGACTGCAAATCCGCTGCTGGCTCTTTTCATGAAGGTTTGAAGGCCGTATCCGTCCGGAAGTACCGCAGGCGACAACAGTTCATTCCACAGTTTAGTTGTGTGATGCAGGAAAGTCTCTGGAGAAACGCACAATAAAATTGAGGACTGTCAACTAAGTCCTAAGGACCTACTTATTGGAAGCCATGTTGATACCTACGTGTTAAACCCAAGAACGTCATGAACAGGTTACTTACGTACGCCATAGCACCTATGCGCCAGGAGCATCTTCTTACGCATTTAAAGCGCCTCTTGCACCATTTCACTAACCCGGGTTAACCGGTTAAACCTGGAGATACCATGTGGTTGCCAGTAACATTTGACACTGGGTTAACGATTGAAAAAAATACACAAAATAGTTCTTTACCTATAGATAACAGGAAAACCTATTAGAATTGTGCAGTCAAGCGTGAGTCGGACTTAATTACTTAGTTTTTGATCCGACCCCTACACGGGTTTTTTAAAGACATTTCATTCACGTTCCACATACATACAATTGTTAAAAATTGGGAACGGAACACTTGGAACTCGAGTCCGACTCGCACTTGACCGGTTTTTTGTCCTATTCTTAATCCACCACTGAGACCAATGAGGAATTTTAATACAAACGTTACTTTTTCTCGACAAAAAAATACACACCTAATCCATATATTGCTTTCAGGATTTCTCATTAGTATGGAAGAGACGAAGGATGCAATTATACTCGGATTCGTGATTTATTTTATTCTAGTAACGCTTCGTAAGTATTTATTTTCAAATAAAATTACCAACTTTGACAATTAATTTCACAACATGTAGTGATTAAATTTTTGAGATCAGCGCCATCTACTCGCTAAATGATGAACTTCTTCCGCAGTAATTATAATCAACGAAGCTTTCTGCAAAGCGTATTGCATGAAGTATGCCCGCCAAGTCGCTAACAAAAACCTGCAAGACATAGAAACCAACGAGAGAAGACCCTCGAAAGTAATCACCAGGTCCCCTTCGCGATTTGACCGCGGAGACGTGCCTAAACATTACTACCAGAATAGCAACTGTATGTATGTCGTCTAAGTAGTTAGACCAACTTTCAATAGATGGCGTTATAACTATTAGTTCTGCTACTCACCGACAGGTGGCGTAGTTTTCGAAAATGAAACAAATTGTTAGTTCGTAAAAAATGTTTAATTTAATTTATTATAGACCTTACATTACCAATCAAATAAATATAGAAAAATCAGACATTTCTTAATGCTAAACCCACTTAAACACTACTTTTATTAATTTATCTTAATATAAATAATTATTTTTGTTTTCTTATTACAAATCTGTCAATAAATTTTTCTACAATATCATTTTTTTTATTGTTTCATTTTAATATCATCATCAGATAGATAATATCAGATTTTCTTAAGGTTGTTTTAATAATATATTTTAAAGACTTTGGTTTCTTCTCAATAAATAAATAATATCAATAACAAACGACATTGTTCGTAGGATTTTAGACATTTTAGTTTTTACTCTGTTGCGTTTCTTTTGAAAGTCCAGAACTTTAAAATTACTGAGTACTTAAGTCTAATTCAGTCTTCTAGAAAGATTTTGTTCATAGGCACCTTATCGAAGATGGTGTTGGTGACGTTTTGAAACACGGAGCTGAGACTCTTCTCGTAGGATTCCTTTAGCTCGTTGAACACTAGTTCTGAGTTCTCATTCAGGAACCTATAAAAAAAAGAGTACATGAAATAAGACACCCCAGAAACAGGATATTTACCTACATTTTAGTGATATACTTAATGCATAAAAGGGTGATTCTTAAATTGTGTCCAAAAAAAATTATTTTTCATAAACGTTTTTATTTTTCACATATTGTTACATATATCAAAAGTACATACAAAAAGCAATTTTTTGATTCATATGGTCAAGCTTAATACCCTCAGGAAAGGTAAATAAAATGAGTACATAAACATGGTTGTGACAAAGTGTCCCTTAGTCGTGACATTTCGGCATTTTGGTGGCCAACTCGGCTATTTTGATTTATATTATATAGTTATTTTAACATAGCCTAAGTCACTCCTATGACTACGACAAACCTAATGACAGCTCAGACGTTGAAATCCGTCAAACTATAAAGGCTGTAGAGCGTGACAAAGAATTCGATACACATCATACATACATACAAGTGAAAAATTTTTTGTTTGCTTTGGCAGTCGGGCAATAATAGCAAATGATCTGTAGCTAATAAAAATGCATTTCTGAAAAGTGCATGTGCCTCTAAATTAATCAAACGAATTAAGAATGACACGACCACGTATCTATATGTCACGAACGTGGACTCAAAAGTCCGTGGCGGTGACAGATTTTTGAGGCCACGGTCGTGATAATTTGGAACATGTTCGATATTACATAAACATTTCCTTTGATTTTGCAAATGTTAAATAATTAGCTTAATCTGCAATGTATGAGGTATATCTTACGTTACAAACAATAACGTGAAACTGCAACTTACTTTTAAAACTCTAACACGGCGGTGACGCGTTAAGGTTGACCGTTTTTTTCAAATGAACACAAATAAATAATTTTCGACAAAACTTCTCCATCCAGCCATTTGTAATCCTGACAACAACACAGTGTTGCTGTTCTAAAAAAACTTTAGTAAGGCTGCCAGTAGTAAAGATAATTTTCTACCGAGTACCCCATGTTTATATTACCACGCGCGGTGGTGACGCGAAAACGAATCACAAAATGTATGTTGTTTAAAATTATATAAAATCGTTATAAATCCATACAATTTTTAAACAGTGTTGTAGAACAAGGATTAGTGTTTTATATTTGATATAAATTATTTCAAAATCACTTCATATTTTTTCAAAAAAAAATCAAATATCACAAAATCTGGGGAAGTCACACTACACGGTCCGTGACATTTCGCACTTGTAATTATTTTTAGGGTTCCGTACCTCAAAAGGAAAAAACGGAACCCTTATAGGATCACTCGTGCGTCTGTCTGTCTGTCTGTCTGTCTGTCTGTCCGTCTGTCTGTCTGTCCGTCTGTCACAGCCGATTTTCTCCGGAACTACTGGACCAATCAAGTTGAAATTTGGTACACATATGTAAGTTTGTGACCCAAATACGGACATGTAACGTAAACAAATGAATTTTAAACATGGGGGCCACTTTTGGGGGGTAAATGAAAAAATGAAAAAAAATAATTTTTCAAACTATATTATGTTACATATCAAATGAAAGAGCTTATTGTAAGGATCTCAAATATATATTTTTTTATAATTTTCGAATAAACAGTTTAGAAGTTATTCAAGAAAATAGGCAAAAAATGACCATTCCCCCCCCCTTATCTCCGAAACTACTAAGTCTTAAATTTTTAAAAAAATACATAAAATAGGTCTATACCTATAGATGACAGGAAAACCTATTAGAAATGTACAGTCAAGCGTGAGTCGGACTTAATTACAGTTTTTGATCCGACCCCTACGGATTTTTTAAAGAGATTTCACTAACGTTTCACATAAAAAATACATTGTTAACAGTGCCGGATTACTTAGAGTAGTAGTTTTCTTAGAGTAATTGGTGATAATTTTCTGATAAGATAATCATTTTAAATATTTAACGGTCTTACCTACTTACGAGTAATTGTAAGGTCAAATTAAAAATAATGTTTAAAAAAATATGTTAAATTGAGAGCTAGCTCAAAGTTTTTTGTACTCGTCGACTTTAATGGTTGAATTAATAAAGACTTTGTAACCAATAAGCAAAACAAGCACGTGCTTACGGCACCACGTTCAGGGAGGGCACCAAAATGCCAGGTTGAAAAAGGTGAACAAATTTTAAAATTAGGGACAGACACATCGTTTTTACCACACGATTTTTTTAGCTGTCCAAAAGCTAATTTGCAAAAATAATGGCGCGTAATTCTTTGGGAAACAATCGGTAGCAGTAGAAGAGTCGTGATTACATGCATAGATTCGATTTCAACCCACTCTTTTGCGGTTCGGCGTTAGGTCTTATGCGAGGCCTTCTGCCTTACGGCAAAGTTGATCTTCTGCCTTAATTACACTTGGGCGTGGATCCAAATCCAAGCTTTCCTCTTTCGCAGCTGGGCCTACTGCCTTTATCACACTTCGCCAATTCAATTCCAAGCTCTCTGCTTTCTTGCATATTTTATGCATGAAAACAACCTCGCTGAGACCCTTAAATATCGAGCCCTATGCGAAGCTAGGCTGATAGAAAACTGTCCCATCCCTTCTCTGTATGAAATCCTGGATTCGCGCCTGGTTGGGACTAAAACTAAAATTGCGTTTTTATATCGAAAAATTTTCGCGCTCGCTTCGCTCGCGTTTTCAATTACTTTATAAGGTATGATAAAGGTGACATTCGGGTGGCGACTGCAGCAACATTACTCTGTTGCAAAGTTACTGCTGCAGTACTGTCAACTTCCGTGATAAAATGATGTGACTGATTTCCATACTAAAAGTAAAAATGTACAACTGTCTATCATATTGCGTTTTTATATCGAAAAATTTCCGCGCTCGCTTCGCTCGCGTTTCTATTACTTTCTACGCTATGATAAAGGTGACATTCGGGTGGCGACTGCACCAGCATTAGGTACTCTGTTGCAACATTACTGCTGCGGCACTGTCAATTTTCGTGATAAAATGATGTGACTGATTTCCATTCTCAGCTGTAATGCGGCAATGAACTTCTCTCAATTTACCAAAAAATCAATGTAATCTTGATGACCCTAGGGAGAGGGGGCACCTAGAAATGCTTATGGCATCAAAATATCTTAATCCGGCACTGATTGTTAAAAATTGTGTAATATACGGAACCCTTGGAACGCGAGTCTGACTCGCACTTGGCCGGTTTTTTATATGTTTCTAATACTCTTAGGACAATACATTTAGGTTGACCTAAAACTAGAGGTAAATTGCTAAGTATATTGATATAGAGTTTACTTATTTTCACAAAAATACATGTTATTCTTACGTGTTACACAAAAAATGCATAAGAATAAGAATTACCCAAAAAGCTGGATCATAGGTATTTTTTATGAGGGCATTCTCAGTATATGGTAATTTTTTTCAGTGATAGTCAGGTGATAGTTCACAACCAAAACATCCTATTGTACCTACCAATTTTGTCATATCGATGTGACAGATTGAGGCAAACACTCATTTAATCTAGACTCGGACTAAACTGTGTCTGTATCGGCACAGGCTTTACTACACACTTTATTACACAAATTGATTAAATCCCGCAGTAAGCTCCATTAGGCTTGTGTTGTCGGTACTTAACCCCACTGATTAACAGTCCGCCGAATGGTATCTGCTTGTCAGTCAACTTTTTGTTCTAACTGACAGGCCGATTCCGTCCGGCGCACTGGTAATCAGTGGGCCCCTTTAGGGCCGATACAGACGGAGTGCAACCCGACTGCATATTTATGGGATCTGCACGCCAACTACACGCCAACTGCAACGTCGGCGTGCAGTTTCCATACAAGTTGCCGTCTGTACCGGCCCTTAGAAAACGATTTATACAAAATAAGTGTACAGTAGAGTTAAGGACTAGAAGTACTCACAAGTTCATCTGATCGCCGAACCGCTATCGCCGTTGAAGAGGTTAAGTGCAGATACACCCTCTTCTGCAAGAAGCGGACCTTGCAGTCCTTATGTCTAGGTACTGTACATGAATGTACATGTATGTCTAGGTACTCACAAGTTCATCTGGTCGCCGAGCCGCTTGTCCCCGTTGAAGAGGTTGGTAAAGTGCAGATACACCCTCTTCGGTAAGAAGCGGACCTTATAGTCCTTGATGTGCATGTATGTCTGTCCGTCTCGTTCCACCGGCTCGCCTATCAGGTCGTGCTTCACTACTAGGTTCACTGAAATGGAATGGAAAAATTGCAAATTAGGTAAAATGTGGATTATTCCATAAGCGGTACAATTACGGCATATTCTAAAAATTGCTTCAAAATAAAAAGCAGCTATTTTTTTTTTGTAATTCATCATGGTCTGTCATTCATACGCAGTTCATACGTCATATTTCGAAAGCATACCTATAATTGTAACAGGGGTTTTATAACTTATATGACAAAAACAAATCAATTATCACTTGTACAGGATACGATAAACCGCAATTATTTCGCAACTTTTTTTACTCTCTCTACCTCGAATTTTTTGGTGCTAATTGGATGAAAAATTGTGTATAACTACGTATTTTTCTACTGTGCGTACGTATATTATTTTTTAATATTTCAATTCAATTATGATCATAAGCTTAGCTCAAAGAATTAGCAAGCTGAAGTGGCAGTGGGCTGGCCATATCGCACGAAGAACCGACAACCGCTGGGGTAAACGTGTTCTTGAGTGGAGACCGCGACTCGGCAAACGTAGTGTAGGACGCCCTCCGACCAGGTGGGATGACGATCTGCGAAAGACTGCAGGCAGATGCTGGATGCGGCAAGCTGAAGACAGGGCGCTATGGCGCTCTTTAGGGCTATGTCCAGCAGTGGACTACTATAGCCTGATGATTATGATGATGATGATGACCATAACATAACGAATTCAAACGGGGTGGTTGACCTTTTTTTGGGGTCAGGGAGATAATGTTTTAAGTCTCTGAATTTATGCCCCAAAAACCGGCGATGGCCCGGTCCGAGAGTTGGTCACCAGGCGGTAGTAGGTATTTCAAGTCAGCTCTGTGCTGTGGTAAACGGATGGTGATGACTTACCCATAGTAACATTGGCGACACCTTTCCCCTGGATCGGCATCACCAGGATCCTTCCCTTCATCACGTAGTCCGCGATGAACTCCATCTTTGGAGTCAAAGAGTTGGTGACCAGGCGGTAGTGCTTCAGGTCGGCTCTGTGGTAAACTGATGATGATGACAACTTACCCATAGTAACATTGGCGACACCTTTCCCTTGGATCGGCAGCACCAGGATCCTTCCCTTCATCACGTAGTCGGCGATGAACTCCATCTTTGGAGTGAGGGAGTTGGTGACCAGGCGGTAGTGCTTCAGGTCGGCTCTGTGGTAAACGGATGATGATGACAATACTTACCCATAGTAACATTGGCGACACCTTTCCCTTGGATCGGCAGCACCAGGACCCTTCCCTTCATCACGTAGTCCGCGATGAACTCCATCTTTGGAGTGAGGGAGTTGGTCACCAGGCGGTAGTGCTTCAGGTCGGCTCTGGAAATGGAAACGGATGATGATGATAGTAAGATCCCAAAAATGTGATTGTTTTAAATGATAAAGGAGGCAAACAAGCAGACGAATCACCGGATGGTAAGCAATTACATGGATGCTGGAGAGTGGTGGCGAGTGCGTTGCCGGCAGTTATGATGGGAATACACTCTTTTCTTGAATGTTTGAAGGTTATATCGGTCCTGAAATACAGCGGGCGACAGTTTATGGCTAAACTAAACCCTTTACAGTAATCGTGGTCAACAGTAGACCACAAATCTAGTCTCTCATTGACCACGAACGCTGTAAAGGGTGTAAAACGTCGAAATGTATTTTAAATCCATTAAACGCGATATAATCCGTTCAGGTAAAAAGGTTTATTTCAAAGAGGTTCGAGTTCTGATCTTTTTACTACCCTATTACTAAGACTCCGCTGTCCGTCTGTCTGTCTGTCAGTCACCAGGCTGTATCTCATGAACTGTGATAGCTAGGCAGTTGAAAATTTCACAGATGATGTATTTCTGTTGCAGCTATAACAACAAATACTAAAAACAGAATATATAAAATATTTAAGTGGGGCTCCCATACAACAAACGTGATTTGTTTCCGTTTTTTGCGTAAAGGTACAGAACCCTTCGTGCGCAAGTCCGACTCGCACTTGGCGGTTTTTTGTCTCTTTAAACCAAAACCAAAACTAAAGTGATCTAGGTTACGTACTTATAAGTGGTGAGTATAGTCTCCGCCAGCCCATGAAGCTGTATCTTCCTGTAGTTTTGCGCCAAGACCACGGGACCGACGCCGGACTGAATGTTGATGGCCGCTACGTGGAGGGGCTCTATTGATGGCACGGCGAGCTCGGGGATGCCTGAAATTGTTATATTAACATTATTATTTTTGCACCTAATATTGCCAATAGTTCAATTTCCTTGCGTCACTCTAGATTCCGTTAAACTAACAAAGACTCATCAAAAAGCGAGTAGCGATTAGGGGATTATTTCCTTAGAAAAAGTACTATTGCCGCTTGTGTAAAAATTCAGCACTCTAAGCTATTAGATAGAAAGCTAGGGAGCTCTCTGCACAAGGAATTTATAAATCGCAAAAGTTCTCAAAAGTTTGTTTTTTCCCTGACACCGTTGCAGTGTCATTCCTTTGAAGTGTCAAAGGCATAAAACTAAAACCAAGTACGGTCCTCTTATAGGCTATAGAGGAATTAAGTGGGTAAGTCAGAAGCAATGTTAATATATTAAACATCTTAAATGAATCACCTTTTCTCATCTTCCTGAGGGCATCAGGCACGGCCGCTTTCAGACATTCGTTCAGCTTCGGATCCTTCTGTCGGCATCGCACGAAATTCTCCGCTGAAAATAGTTGAAGATTGCATTGTATTTTGGGAGTATTAGACGAGAATCTCTAGAAGATACCGCAGTTTAGTTTATAACAATGGACACGGATGGACAGCCCTTATCCTCGCTCACTGGATGTACTTGCATGTCGATTGTAATTATAATTATACTTTCTACTAACACACCTAATATAAGATACTACTAACATAATATGGATGTATTTGTATCCGAAATAAATTCTTTCATTTCATTTCATATGAAACTACTATCTACTGATCCTATATACTGATCCTTGTCAAAAGTGCTTATAATTTATTATTAAGCCTACTTGAATAATTTATTTTTGAAGTTGAAGTTGAAGTTGAAGGTTGGTGTTGCAAGGCTGACAAGGTGGTGAAGCCTAGGAACCCACTACAAGTATACTACAAGGATCAGAAGTCACCTGTGGTTTAAAATCCTAAATTCTAAAATTTTAAATTCTGCAAAAAGTATGGTATATGGTAGGGGAGACCGAGGTGAGTAGTGACAGCCCATACAACCATTTCCAGTCGCCGTTACGACGCGGTGTTGACACATCTTGTGTCGACACCGTCTGTTTCGGTCACAATTCCAGTCGCAGAGTCGTCGCCGTGTCGACACAGTTACCAGAAATGGGGAAGGGTCGACACATGACACAAAGTGACATAAAGTGTGGTCGCCGTGTGCACACATTGTTTCGGGTTTGCGACTACTTTATGCCAAAATCATTCGTTCATTCGTTCATTTTGTTCCTGTCAAATGGAAACTGTCAGATGGAAAAATACTTAAATAAAAATAAGTGACATTAATACGCCATCTCTAAAACGGATTACAAGACGTAATTATATATTGTTTGCATTTATATTACAATAGGACTTAAATTATTATGGGGAATTAAACTGCTCGAGTGATTTGATAAACTAAGTGTAATATAATCAACGCGCCACCACATTGTTTTAGTTTAGCCGGAAATGAAATTGTTTACTTCTCAGTGCCTGTGTTCATAACTATATTATTTGAAGCATTTTTAGTACTTCGATGCGTATACTATACTTAAATAACAGAAATAACGCTTTACATACTACGAAACTTGTTAATTATGATGTATAAATATGGTTTAAGGCTGAGAAATATTGCAGTCACAAAGTAGTTGCAATGTTTCGACTTTGTGTCGACTCTGTGTTGACACATGACACGCGCTGTCAAAAGTAATAACAAAGTTACTGGTATGTTACTGGATTTGCAAAATGGCTCCTTGTGTTGATTTGTTTTCAGATATTCTCAAAGTGTAAAAATGCCGTGGTCAGAGATGGGCATTAATCGATTAACTGTTTATTCGACTAATTCATGGAATAAAAAAAGTTAATTCTCAAATTTTAATCGCGATTAGTTTAGTCGACCTAACATAGATTGAAATTGAATTAATCTGAATATTAATCGAATAAATTATCGATTAAATCTCGATTGAAAGTTGACAGGGGGCCATTTTTGTACGTAAAAATAATAGAAATGTCTTGCATGCAGATGGTAGCAAAACACTTTGTCATAAAAGTCGAGATGGGTGTCGATATATAGGTTTTAGGGAGTGCCGATTTCGAAAATAATGACCATTTTGGAATCCGAAATGGCGGCCATGCACTGTGTCATAAAAGTCGTCATGGATGTCGTTTTATACGTTTTAGGGGGCCCCAATTTTGAAAATGATGACCATTTTGGAATCCAAAATGGCGGCCATGCACTATGCCATAAAAGTCGTCATGGGTGTCGTTTTATAGGTTTTAGGGGGCGCAGATTTCGAAAATGATGACCATTTTGGATTCCAAGATGGCGGCCATGCACTATGTCATAAAAGTCGTCATGGATGTCGTTTTATAGGTTTTAGGGGGCCCCGATTTAGAAAATGATGACCATTTTGAAATCCAAAATGGCGGCCATGCACTATGCCATAAAAGTCGTCATGGGTGTCGTTTTATAGGTTTTAGGGGGCGCAGATTTCGAAAATGATGACCATTTTGGATTCCAAGATGGCGGCCATGCACTATGTCATAAAAGTCGTCATGGATGTCGTTTTATAGGTTTTAGGGGGCGCAGATTTCGAAAATGATGACCATTTTGAAATCCAAAATGGCGGCCATGCACTATGTCATAAAAGTCGTCATGGGTGTCGTTTTATAGGTTTTGGGGGGCGCAGATTTACAAAATGATAACCATTTTGGATTCCACTTTTATGACAAAATGCGTAGCCGCCATCTTGGATTATAAAATGATCATCGTTTTCGAATTCTGCACTCCCTAAAACCTATAAATCGACATCCGTGACGACGCAAGTTATCTTTATTTTCAGATCTAACAAATTGCTACAGAATACAAAGGACAAAAAAGAAGCGAGGAGGTAATGAAACAAGCAAAAATACAGATGATTCCTCGACGCAATTGGGTGATTCTTAAATTGTGTCCAGATTTTTTTTGTCATAAAAGTTTTTATTTTTCACATATTACTCTCACAAGTTCCGTGACATTTCGACCTTGTAATTTTTTAAGTAAATGTTTTTGTTTATCTATGAGGATCTCACTAGAATAGTATAATCAAGGTATGTTTATATTTTATGAATGAAATAGTAACGCAAAAAAAAAATATATTTGTGTCTTATATTCCTGTCGAAGACTTTTATTTTACCTTTTCCTTCTACACAAGTTTGGCCAAGTAATAAGAATTTAGGGCTCTCAATTTTATTTTGACTTCTACAACAGTAAAGCTACGAGGCCATGTTTGGTATCGTTTTCGTATAAATTCGCAGTACCAAATTTAGTTAAGGTATCACATTGACACCATTCCGAAGTAAAAACATATAAACTTATTAAAATACTTTCTTTTAAACTCCTCTTCACGCTTAAACTGCTGAACAGTTTTAATTTAAATTTGGTACACATATATTTTGAGTCCCGAGACAGGATATAATAAGTTATCTCAAAAATCATCCTTTAAAGGTGTGAAATGAGGTGTAGGGGGGAATTCAGAATTGACTTCTTGAAGTTAATACTGTTTAAGTTTAGGTTTGAAGTCATGTTTTTTCATCATTTTTAACTAAATCAAAGATGTAGACCATCCCAAATTTCATATAAATCGGTTCAGCGGTTATTGATTTCCCGTACAAATTTCCACGCCACTTTTCACACCTTAAAAGATGATTTTGGTTATAAGATCTATCCTATGTCCTGTTCCGGGACGCAAACTATTTCTATACCAAATTTCAACGAAATCGGTTCAGCGGTTAAGCGTCAAGAAGAGTTTCAAAAAACCGGCCAAGTGCGAGTCGGACTCGCGTATTAAGGGTTCCGTACATTAAGTCCGACTCGCGCTTGACTGCACATTTCTAATAGGTTTTCCTGTCGTCTATAGGTAAAGAACTATTTTGTGTATTCAGACGGACATACATACAGACGCACGAGTGATCCTATAGGGGTTCCGTTTTTTCCTTTTGAGGTACGGAACCCTAAAAAGATTTATTTTTATTTTGTGGAATGGTGTCAATGTGATATCTTAAATGGATTCAGCACCCCAGATTTATACGAAAACGATACCAAACACGGCCTAGCACCTTCACTGATATAGATATATCAAGATAAAATTGAGAGCCCTAAATAAACTTTCCAGAGCGGATATCTCAAAAACTATTCAACATATCGAAAAAATTGACTGAATAAACTTGTAACAAATTAAATTAACTTTCATTTTGTATAAGTGGCCATGTCGCTGAGATGCATAGTTTCCGAGATATAATCGAAAAACGGGAAAATGGGACCTTCAAAGCCCCCTCTCTCCCCCCCGCTCAAGGGCTACGGCCGGGGACTTTTGATATGTTCACCTCCTAACTTGTCAAACCGAGTTACGGAGTCAAAAATTGTGTTCCGAGCATTTCCCTCTACAACTTTTAGAGCATTCGTTGCCTGACCTAAGTAGCTTATTGAATTTCTTTAAAAACTTTTCTGTAAAAGGTTGACGGGTGTTGGGTGTTTAAATATGGTTTCGGTCGATTATTATCATTTGCATTGCCCATGATGACTTACTAGAATTACGAGCACACGAGACACTAATAGTAGTTTGACAAACCTTGCTTTTCAAGAGGTATTTTATATTGACATTTGCTGTCACAAATTTGCTGTCAGATTTAGTCGCAAACCGCACGCAAAGTGCACACAAATGTGTCGACACCTTGTTACGGAAAAGTGTAGACACGGCGACGACACTTTGTTTCGAAACAATTCTAGACACATTGTGTGGACTCTGTTACGACACATCTGACATTTAGTTACCACTTTGTGATTCTGCGACTGGAATGGTTATATGGGAGAGGAGAGTTGTGACATTGTCGATTTTTTGGAATCTAATAACTGTTAGCGAGCTCGCAACAGTGTGCGTTTGTTAGCTCGTAACTTGAACTAACAAACGCGCGCTATTGCGACCTAGTTTTTAGTTAATATATTCCAAAAGATCGACTA
This sequence comes from Cydia splendana, assembly GCF_910591565.1. Classification (NCBI taxonomy): domain Eukaryota; kingdom Metazoa; phylum Arthropoda; class Insecta; order Lepidoptera; family Tortricidae; genus Cydia; species Cydia splendana. The sequence goes on along the minus strand of NC_085978.1, from coordinate 819,550 downwards.
TGTCACAACTCTTCTCTGTCAAAACTCACCTCGGTCTCCGTGTATTGAAAAACATTGTGTTACTCTGGGGGAAGAATATTGTTACTCGAGTCTTTAATTCACTCCAGCCTGCGATTATCGTGAATATATGTATAGTTTCTCGTACAATATTTCAGTTACCCCCCTCGTTGCATAATGCATGTACTAATATTTACCAATGTCTTCATCAACACTATCAAACCATTATTTATTATGAGAAGACACAAATATTTTATAAGTATAAGTTAAAATGGGACAGGGCTGGTCATGTCTGCCGAATGCCGGACGACTTGTGGGCCAAGTTACAGAGTGGGAGCCCCACGAGTCTAACCGGGGAGCCGGCAGGCCTGGTCGGCGATGGCGGGATAACTTGTACTCCTTCTTGAGAGGTTGGCCAGATATAACACTAAACAGAGACGAGTGGTGGAAGAGGGGGGAGGCATTTGCCCAGCAGTGGGACACAGTGGGCTCTGAATAATAAATAATAACAATTATTTCGTGTTCATGCACGAGGTTAATGACACTAATAATCGATATATTCGATACATTATCCATGACCCATTCATTGATTAGCACATTCTCACGTAGGTAACGTGCCAGGCTCATAAAGTACCGTATTTATTTTCGCAGATCTATCCTTTCGCTTTATGAGCACTCCAACCTTCGTCGTACGTGGCCAAGATTCATAGCCTAACTGACCCTCAGATAAAAGGGAGTGATGACCTAATGGTCCCTATTTTCAACCGACTTGAAGATTTCAAAAGGAGGAGGTTCTCAATTCAAGTGTATACTTTTTTAGGGTTCCGTACACAAAGGGTAAAAACGGGACCCTATTACTAAGACTCCACTGTCCGTCTGTCTGTCACCAGGATGTATCTCATGAACCGTGATAGCTAGACATGAAATTATCACAGATGATGTATTTCTGTTGCCGCTAAATATAACAACAAATACTAAAAAGGACGGAACCCTCGGTGGGCGAGTCCGACTCGCACTTGTCCGGTGTTTTTGATACCACTAACAGTGTTGTTTTCCTGATGGTGAGTAGAGCTCACTAGATGTAAGTAATGTTGGTTGTGGAGAAGCTTGTATACCGCTATTTTCCTCTGTGTTTATTTGGATATAAACCTACACATACAATTTTTTTTATGAAGTCTTTATCCGAAGTATCCAGCCTTTTAAGTTGCTCATAAAAGACTCGACTCGAGACTTAATAGACTCGGAAGTTTTTTAAGCTCAAAGTCGAGTGAAATCGAGTCATAATCTTCAAATTTAGACCTAAAAGACCTACCAACACTATAGTAGACACTTATCAATTCTCTCTTGGACAGTGGCTCATTTTGAAATACACATCTTAAAAACTGCTTTGAATATGTACTATTTTGAAATAACCCATAGAACCGCTTTAAATATACTGAATTATCTCCGGCTTATTTAAATGAGGTACTTATTGCAACGCCTGTTCGGGTTGATTGACCGCAGTGTCGAAACCATAATTATCACGAAAACGTGGGGTATTCGTGACAAGGTCTAGTCTAGGCCTTGTGAGTGGCGATGGCTCAAGCACTGTGTGGACTATGAATTGGTGTGAAGCAACAGCGGTTGTGATGAATCCTGTGTTTAAACTAAATACCCAGTGATTGGCCCAGCAGTTGTAGGAATTCATTGCTGCCTTTAAATAAATTTGAAAGGATCAATGATTTGACGGGCGCATAATTATGTACTTTACCATATTAACATAGACACTAAATAGAATGAAAATATTGTTTTTAAAACATGCGCAAAAAGACCTTAGCGAACTCGGCGCAATCGACTGGACAGAGAACAGCTTTGGACAGAGTAGCATGGCAGTCTTTGGTGTCGGACTGTAGGGTTGCCAGATCGAAAGGCGCTATTATCGGGAAAAAATATAAATTTTTCGGTATTTTGGGACTTAAGTCGGGAAAAAGTAATTGTATTAAAAACAACGATATTTTACATTATTGGCACGACATCAGCTGCTCTGCCCATAGACGTTTTTATATAAAAAAAGTATAAATTCTTTTAGATCTTGAACAGTCTCTCGCTCATCGCTCGACGCGGGTCGACGATAGTTCGGAACTTGAAATTATTGTTTTACAACGAGAAGCTGTTTTTCGGGACAATTTTCACTTTGTCGGGAATCGGGAACACATGCTAAAAATCGGGAGAATCCCGCCAAATCCCGACCATCTGGCTACCCTATGTCGGAGGCCAAGATCCACTTCGGGTCGTTGCGCCACAGCAGTAAGTAAAACATGCGCGTTCTTGTCTTTATGGCATCAGGCCAAGAGGGATATAATGGGAACGTATCTAGGGAGCAGACCTAGGCTACCATGACAAAAAGGCTTGTCTAGAAAAAAATATGAAGAATGTTACTGTTTCTCCAATGTTACCCATCAGTGCCAATAATGCAGGTACGCTCATTTTTTAAGTCGGCTAAGCGTTCTACTTCCGCCGAACTTGACCTAGCTCGCTACATTTCTCGCTTATCGCTTGCGCAACCGCTTTCGACGTTACGTGCGCCGGCGCTGGCTAAGGCTGTGTCTGTTGACTAGGCGGAAGCGGAAGTGGGCGGAATATTATGCAGCAATTCGTTGAGAAGCGCTAGGGGAACCACATGGCAATTCTTTATTGGTTATAAGTTTGTTATTGAACTGTTGATACTGGATTTTTTTTAATGACAGATTGGCGATATCTTATAATTTGATTGTAAATTTTGCAACTCTATTACGTGTGTATAATGTCAGGGTCATTGACCTCTTCCATTATATCCACATTTTTTTAAAATTAATCCAGCAATATTAGGTATAGTTATGAATTTAAAAATTGCCAACTTACACTTAATTCACGTCAGGAATCGAACTTATTAAAACAATAGGGTAATTCCGGGGTAGATGGCCATAAGGGAGAGTTTGCCCATCGAAATATTTCATGTTTCTGATGGCTAGATGTCGGTAGTTCTTATTTAGTAAGCTTCACGTCATGCTTGGGAGCAAGAATGTGGCCAAAATTTTGGGGAAAAAAATTGTAAAAGTACCTATGTAAAATCCTTGTTGATTGTTTTGACTAGTGCAAATATTTCTTAGAGGGTTCATATTTTACATGGTGGTGATGCTAGTGTCTTATTCTAATGGTGTCATTTGCTTTTGGTGCAAAGTATATGGTTGTAGTTTTGTTCTAACCTAAATAAAAATGAAGTTCGAGTATCAACTTGTTTTAATTTTAGGCTCCCGGACGAAAAGGAGAGCCGGCCCTATGGCCATTAAGGCACACAGTGATGAAGATGTAACTATCACGGATTAGGTATTCTAAAGATTATCTTATCAAATATCAGTGACGATGTCTCCCTATGCATGATAACGAATAAAAAAAGAAAATGGAGTTCATTTAGAAAGATAACTATTGCAGGTGTGGGAAAAAATATGACGAGCCTCTTCTCCTCCATGATTGCATTGAGTGCGCCGTTTGCTGGTATTCGGTGGCCTAAATGGGGTCTAAGAAAAGGGAGGGGAAAGGGAAGGGAAGGGGGAAGGGAGGGAAATAAAAATTAAAAATAAACATACATATACTAAAATGAAGAGTTATGCTATGGCCGTATCCTGCAATAGTATAGTCATCACTCCCGGACACCTCGGATCGCAATATTCGCAATATAAATAATTTATTGTTTGTTTCATTTTCGAAAGTCAATTGATCAAAGTTTATGAAGAAACAAAGATTTCTTTAATTATACGTAAACTTATTTTTTTATCGCGTTCTAAAAAAACTATGGCCAACTACCCCGGAATTACCCTTTACACCAGGCTCCTATTTCACCAACTTGACAATTGTAACACTTGCCAATGGAAACTTCCTGTACATCCAATTGGAAAAGTGCAGGACTACTTTAAGAGTGAATTCCATTCACAATAATGTGCCCATGCAATTTTATAGCTACCTACATCGGACGAATAGGTGAGTATGTATCAAAGGTAGGTACATAGAGTAAATGAGGCGCTTTGACAGCTCCTCATAGAGGCGACGCGCGCTCGGTCCCCACGGCCCCAAGGTTTCCACTACAAACGCCGCAAATATGTAGCTACTACCTAGTGTGACATATTTGCGTTTGAGGCTTTCGGCCGAGGATGCGGCCGCACCAGCGCCAACTTTGGTCTAAAGCAAATCGCTGCGTACACCTTTCCGCTTATGCCCCCGCTGCCATCCCGCTGCAGCCTTACCGCAGAATTACGTACTCTTGCGTCTTTAACGTGCGCTAAGAGTTACGTATCCCTTTGTTTCGGTTACGAATATTGCGTGAAATAATCGACGTTATATCTTCTTTTTGATACTGTGAATAAACAAGCGTAAGGTATTCGCTTTGATGCTGATTGACGTTAATTGACGTTGCTTATTGCAATTGTTATCGCGGAGTGAGTGATTTTCCCAATTTTTTAGGGTTTTCAGTTAGGTGCATGACGCTGGCAATAGTGGCAACTCAATTTTTTAGTGAATATTTAACTAGTATAACTGTTATAGGTATAACATTCATTCTACTCAGAATCGACAGCATTATCCATCCTTCCATTAAAAAAAGATGTCCCAAAATGTCCATTCCATTACGTCACGTTTTATTATGAGGAAAATTTTCACTTGTATGGACGTGACGAGTGGAATGTACAATTTTCATACGAATTTTTGGGACAAGTTTTTTTATCATCAGGATTGAATATGCTAGTGATTCTGAGTTGAAAGAACCCAAAAATACCAGGATCTGTGAGAATCGGGTTTTCAATATTTATTTTAGAAAACGCCCACCTATACAATAATTATACATAGTTCGTTCGTTTAATTATTATTTCATTACTACTCTTGCACGTCTTGTCAGGGTCTGTCTTGTTAACAGTGTTAAGATAAATGAGAAAAAATCGTGCCTATAATCAATATAGGGTGGTCCAAACCTTGATCCCAATTTTTTTTTTAGATTTCTCACGTCGCGGGCTATCAGAATATACCCTATAATAAAAATTACCCTCCCATAGAAAATAGACCAGCAACAAATTTATGAAACGGCCAATTTTTTTTTCACGATTTCAGGGTTGGTCCCATAGTAAAAGTTGCTCAGTAAATCCCAAAACCTCCCTGGCAACGGGAATGCAGTTATTTTTTAGCCATCCTGTATGGGAACCCCGGAATTTCGTAACAAAAGTTAAAAAAATCATAACTCGAAACTTTAACTCAAAACTAGGCTAACATACATGGGGTATATTCTGATAGCCCACGACGTGAGGAATCTAAAAAAATTTTTTGGACGTCAAGGTTTGGACCACCCCGCATTCGTCTTTATAGCTAAGGCTGATTGTAGGCACATAAAATAGATTTAAAAAAATTGGGTCTACGAAATACCATTTTTTTTCTACGTCGAACGCAATTGTTGCTTTTAGCTCCTCCATCACGCATATCGCAACTCTGTCTGTACCTAACTCTGTCTGTCTGTGTGTCAATTTAGATGAAATTTGGTATGGAGATAGTTTGAGGCCCGGGGAAAGATATAGGATAGTTTTTTAATCATCATCATCATTTCACGCAGACGAAGTCTAGATGTAGCTAGTACCTATACATTTAGGTAGAGAAATAACCAGCTTTTAATTACTGATTATAACTTAATATTTTACCATAAAACTAGTATTGCAAGTTATTTATCATCGAACTTACGACCCCAGGAAACGCAAATTATGTAAACCTCGTGCAAGCAGAGCCGCAGGGCGTAACTAGTAGGAAGTTATTTAATATCGACGTAATGTGCCTAACCTAACTCAACATTGGCTGTTGCGTCATATTGTTTACCTACAAATTACTTATAATTTATAGGTAAGTTTGCGTCTTTTTTGTCACAAGCTTGCATTTCTTTACTGATTTAAATTGTCGCATGCAGTTTTGAATATAGACACTGATATTTAAGTTAAAAGGAGAGAGTTACAATAGTTTTAGTTACCAGTGTTACCACGCCATAATCGTTATATTTTTTATCGTACTTATCTAGATTTGTGCTTCCCTGATTTTGCAGATACCTACGTCGTTTCCAAAAAGTTTGAAAAGATCGCGATATTTTTTTGAGAAATTGTTTAAAAATAAAAACAATGTACCAGAAGCCGACAAGTTTCTGGAATACCTCATCAGCAAGATAGGTACTCGTAAATCTAATATTACTTGTCAATAGACCTTGAACCATCTTGGTGGTCAATAGTCTCAATACCACCGAACTTCCGAAACGACTCCAAAGGAATGCCAATAGGACTTTGAAACAAAAGGTACATTAATATGCCAAGGATGTTTTTGAACGGGTGAATAATTGGTTGTGATTATTGAGGAGGATTTTAAGATGATGGCTTCCGAGAGTCGCTTAAGAACACAGGTTCTTTAAATATTTCTGAGTAAGGTTTGGTAAGGCAGGACATCTGAGTTTTGGTTTTATATATTGAAATCTTCAAGACAAGGCACGAAATATTATAATTATCATTGTCAAAAAGCGGCTTAGCATTTTTAGAAACACCTATATCATTTAGAAATACCAAAATAAAACCTACCAAGTCAAATACAATTTTTGATTTATCGGAAAAGTTAATTTTAAACTTAGAATGTAACAAACAGCCATTTTAGACCCTCAGGAGACTAGAGATTATCATGATTCGTAAGCGATACTGGTAAAATGTATCTACTTTTTTACGTGTAGATAAGTGCCGTCGTGACCGCTACTCTGCACTGTTAGGGCTTGATAATCGAGACCTCACCGAAAAATGTCGCGCGAGTCACTAAAATCTCGTGAGTGAAACCGTAAAATTAGTTTAATGTTAGTTTAAATTCGATTAATATAATAGAGGTGATAAAAAGCAGGATGTATCATTTAAATATAATCTAATTACGAGTAGGTACCTAACACGAGTCGAAGGCGAAAGCTATAAACTGACATACATATTAAGGTCTATGGAATCTATATGAAATTAAATACATTTCCTCAACAGATGAGAACCCTGCACAAACAAATTTGGTAATTCAAAAGTGCAGTGGGCGGTCTTGACCCCAACACGTTGCATTCACGTGTAAATTGGTGAGATCAACATTGACGATGGTATCTTTAATGGTGTAGGTACCGTAATGACTCTTAACACCAAAGGCTCGGCTTGCAACTCTACTCTAGATTTGCCATAGGTATGCATATAAATCCGTATTGCTTATTTATTTGAAAAACCCGATATGGTAGTCCTTCTAAAAATAAATAGATACCGTGAGTCAAATATTTTTACAAATTAGTTAACAAAAATAAATTAAACTAAGAACTAAACAGACAAAACTAAAACTAGCAAAAAAGTAAAAATCTACAAATAGAAAATTGGCCCCCAGGTCTGTGCCATATGGTAGGGTGCCCAGAAGGCTGGCGGCGTAGATACCTAATTAACGACTTAAAAAAGATAACAGAATATTGATTAGTATATATCTATACATATAATAAAGCTGAAGAGGGTCGAAAGTCTGTACATGGAAGATATTTGAAACAAAGTTGGCTGGGGATACTTAGAATCGATAACAGAACACGTTCCAACAGTTTTTAGAATTTTTGTCTGTTTGTCTGTTTATCTGTTTATGTGTTTGTCTGTTTATTTGAACGCGCATCACGTGAAAACGGCTGAACGGATTTTGATGAAAACTTTACTAATCTGTCGAGAAAATCCCCGGCCAGGTTATAGGCTATAAAAATTCAACCCCTAAAAGGGGGGGTAGCCACAACACTCGATTGACTTAAGTTTGTCCCTGAATCGTATGGCGCTACTTAGGAAGGAGGGGCAAACTTTTTTCAAATATGTGCTAACACTATAGAGTACCCTGGTAAACTAACAGATGGCGCTGAATTTAATACGATGTGATATAAATAAGCCACTGAGGAAGGATTTTGCCAAAATAACTCTAAGTTTAGAAGACCCCTCTTCTAAAATTTCAATCAATCGTAAGGATATCAACAAATTTAATTGAATAATTGTGTTGATTTAATAATACAACAAAATTAAACGACAGTAAATTAATTGCCCCTCATTGCACAGTGCCATCTTTTGGGGAGCTGAGTAAACATTAAGTAACCAAGAAAACTAAAAATGGGTTTACATAGTTACGTAGTGGTAAAATAAACACACATATCAACACGCGTATAATTGCATCAAATTATTTATTTTCTCCGTCATGAATTATACCTAATCGTAATTATATCGCATCCATATCAAATCCATATTCATACGTACCGCCTCCTTAAGCACTTAATAATGGCCACGAAGGTGGGTACTTTGAAAAAAAAAAAACATATTGACCTCTGTCATTTGCAGTGCCGGATTAACCCTTTTAAGCAAAATAAGCACTTGCTTAGGGGCACCAATGGCACCATGTCTAGGGGGCACCAAAAATTATCGAAAAATTTTCGCGCTCGCTTCGCTCGCGTTTTCAATAGCATTCTAAGATGTTTATGATAAAGGTGACATTCGGGTGGCGCATGCAGCAGCATTAGGTACTCTGTTGCAACGTTACTGCTGCGGGACTGTCAATTTTCGTGATAAAATGATGTGACTGATTTCCGTAAAAAAAGTAAAAATGTACAACTATCTATCAAATTGCGTTTTTTTATATCGAAATATTAGGTCCTTACCTATGAAATTGGCGTTTTTGTTCATAGATATAAGTCTGATCCTAGTTTTTTTTTTTTACAAAAGTACATACACAATTACAATAAAACTACAGTGCACTCAATAAACAACGATTTTACATACAATTAATTGTTATTTTTTATTGTTAAGTGTTCAGAATTAAGCCTTGAAAATAGGTCTTTTCATGTGCTGTCGGTTCGAGTATTAAAATTACTTATATTTTTCTAATGGTACCAATTTTCAAGAAATGGAGATATTGAAAACATACCTTAAAGGTGTCAAAAATTACTGGAAAAATTTTGTTTGGTTTGAATTAGCCATCAAAAAAATATCCGCAAAATTAATTGTATGGAAATTCGTGTTTCGTTGAAATTCTCCGAACAAAACGCCAATTTCATAGGTAATGACCTAATATTTTCGCGCTCGCTTCGCTCGCGTTTTCTTTATATATTTCGCTATAACTTTCTAAGATATGATAAAGGTGACATTTGGGTGGCGCCTGCAGCAGCATTAGGTACTCTGTTGCAACGTTACTGCTGCAGCACTGTCAATTTTCGTGATAAAATGATGTGACTGATTTCCATTCTCAGCTGAAATGCAGCAATGAACGTCCCTCAATTTACCAAAAAAATTCAATGTAATCTTGATGACCCTAGAGAGAGGGGGCACCATGGTCTAGAAATACTTAGGGCATCAAAATATCATAATCCGGCCGACTGGTCGTTTGCGGAGTCAAACGATTTGGGACTCGCATTTTATACGCATTACTATGCCTTTCCGAAAAAAATCGAATCATTCGCGAAAGTTTCGCAACGCATTGAGGTACAAGGGGCACGTGGTCTTCCTCAGGAGTCTGAAGAAGACCACGGTAAGTGGCGCTCTAGCCAGGCAGGCCGCTTCGCTTTCGGTCGCGCGCGTATTCCTTACTGTATCGTCCGATATTCACCTACTACTCTGTCGCTTAAATCCTTAGAGAATATAACCAACGGAGACGCCATGTCTATAATTTTCGGTACAAAATAGTCTGGCGTTTTTTGCGGGGGAGGGGCACATCAAATGTGTACCTACTTAACGTAAACATAGGCATGTCAGATAAACGTCGTTTGACCATTGGCCGCCTATTTTCGACAGAGGGGAACGCCTGTTAATGACCACTCCGTTTGGTTATATTCTCTAAGTTTAAATCACGAGTAAAATTTGAATAAGGGCGAATAAAACTATTGATTTTGGAGTGTAGTTTTATTTAGTGGTACCTAATTGTAAAATATTTTATCTGGACTTCAGTCCTCTAGCATATCCATCTGTCAACTTTACTTCAAGTTCCGCCTCCAGGGGAGAGGGAGAGAAATTATTAGAGAAGGATTGGAAATTAGCCGCTTACTGACACAGACCGAATTACACGCGGGCGGAGCCGCGGGCACAGTTAGTTTTAAATATTTGTTATAGAAATGTATTATTATTTAAGTTAATTGAAGCTGATCTAATTCTTTAGCTAAGTTTATAAACAAATCAGAGAAAAAACACAGGAATGTTTGCTGTATTAGGTTTAATTAAACAAAATAAGGAGGTACCTATTAGGTATAATATTAAATAATATAGTATTAAATGACATGTAATACAATAAATTGAATGTAATTAATTTTTATATTGACCTGTATTTCATTTTATTTTAATTTGACGAACATTATGAGATATCCATGCTTAGTCTTATTGACATTGTTTTTTCATTTTATATTATTTGACATTGTTAAAAAAAATTAAAGTAAGTAATTAATAATTGATTGCTTATAATGGTTTTTAAATTGTGTATTGCTTGACATTTGTATAATTATAATCAATTGTTATTTTCCTACTTGACGATCATAATATAAATTCGTATAGATTAGTGTAAAATAATTTATATTGTAATTTCATATTATGAAATAAATAAATCTAAATCTAAATCTAGAGTCAAGTGTAAAATATGGTGTATACAACTTACTCAAAAATATGTCCCATAGTTCTTAATTCACTGACAGCTATGGGATATATTTTTTGAGTATGATGTGTGCACCCATATTTTTACACTTGACTGTACCTAATGGAAATCTGTGGCTTCATACATTACATGACTCATATTTTATTAAAATAGGCAACTCAAACGAATTCCTACACTTTATTAATCTGATTTACTAAGACTTTACGCAAAGCATGACCTAGAAAGGCAGATTATCTTGGGCCAAATAGAGGGCAAGCGAGCGCGAGGAAAAGCACCCACGAGATGGTCTGATGTTGTGAAGAGGGTGGTTGGCGTCAACATGCAGTGCGTGACCCATCGCACACTGTGGAGACGAAGCATACCTACATACATGGTCGCGATCCTGAGCAATGAGGGACCGAGGAAGAAGAAGAAGAAGACTTTATGCAGTGTATATCACATAGCTATGTAAAGTAATTTACGATATTGTGTTCATCTTAAATTGATGCTACGTGCTGATTTATGATATTCGTAGTGGATAATGATTCCTCTTACAATGTACGTGTTTAATTTAGCTCTATCAAGGTTGTTTATCGGTAATCATATCTAGGCAAACTCCGTGCTAGAAAATATCTCCATATTATCCATAATGCTTAGGATTTACGTCAGAAATATCAGAGCGGCAAAGGTGCTCACAAATATTTGAACACGCCTCTATTGTCAAGGAGTGTTCAGATATTTAACACACTTCAAAGTTTTTAGTTATATGAGATTTTTGTAAAATATGAGTTTGAACCAAAACAATTGTCCATGTTCTCCAATATATAATCAAACTAGTACCTAATTAACTAGCAATTTACTTGAACAAAAAACTCACAGAAGTTAGAGGGTTTGGTCACTTATCAGTACTTTGGAGGATAATTTCTCCCAATAAGTTGAGTTTGGGCAACTAAAAACAAAATACGTGTCTGTTATTTTGGGCTACTCTATAACATATAATTAGACTGAGCTGAAAGGATAGTGTTATCTAAGTGATCTACAATCGAGTTATTATAATTGTAAAGCTGGATTTAAAAGTAAAACAAAATCATTCAAATGAAATATTTTCATATCAGTGACAACCCCACAAAGTTATTTCCATTTTAAATTGACACATAGGTCAAGTCATTCAATAGGATCTAGGTACTGGCTAGGGTTGAAACATACAAATTTTCGCACTAATGTTTAACAAACTATATCTCAAAAACGGTTAGAAATATTAACGTGATTAATAAGTGAAAAATAAAGTAAGTAGCCTAAACAATTCCCAGTTTGCGTAAAAGTCCTTCGTTCTGTTCCACCCGATATAAAAATTAAGGGGCCCACTGATTAACAGTCAGCCGGATGGTATCGGCCTGTCAGTTAGAACAAAATTTTGACAGTTCCGAACAACTGACAGGCGGATACCGTCCGGCGGACTGTTAATCAGTGGGCCCCTTAAATTAAATCGGAGGTGGACAGTTGGGTACTTTTCCTTGTAAGTGTTTAATGTTCAGATATTGTAAAAAAATAAAAAAAAAATTAAAAAAAACTCACGCAGCTCGTTCCCGAGCGCGGTGCCGACGACAAGAACTGCTAGCACTCTCCACATGGCACTGTCACGCACTGCGCACTGCGAAATGCGCGCCGCGCGGCGCACGCGCCGCTTTATGCGCTTACGGCGAGGGGGGCGGACGGTCCAATAAAAATAAAATATATATAGGTATGTAGGTAGTTGACAACCTATTTGGTACCTAGTCACGGTAAATAATCATTAGTTGACTAATTAGTAATTAGTAACTCACTATAACTAGTTACTAGTAGTAGTATAGTGTAGTTAGTTTTAGTGACTATAATTGTAGCATTTTTAACCAATAATTGAGACTAGTTTTTTTTTTATTGTTATGCCTTAAGAGGACAACGACCGCTTCTTCATAAAAACGTAGTTCCCATTTTCTCTGGATTTATTTCGTCTTAAGTGTCAAATAATGGAGTTAGAGCTTTTTTACATTGCCCGATCCGATATTTGACGTCGGAGGGAAGTAAAATGTATACGTATGTGTCTTTCTCTATTTATTTATTCATTTAAGAAATCATTATTGCTAAAAAACTATTGGTAACCCAAACAAGCGGATTTTAGGCCACAGGGCAATCCCTAACAGTTGTTTTTCTCATAGGCGTCATCCGACATCCGATATCGGATTGGCACTTCCGATAATATCAGAGATGTCGGAACCCCCGTCAGCTGTTCATAGGTAATAATTTTTGTTTGTGTGCGTATATGTGTAGGCATAATGTTTGCTATAGTGTGCCGCTGAAGCAAGGACGCGCTCCCGTACTCCCCGCGGCGACATTGCTGATGTAGGATCCTACATCCGACATCGGATCGGACAGTGTGAATACGCTCTTAAGTAGTGACAAAATTACGGGGGCTTAAACTCACAAGCACGGTTTTTTCTTAGTCTTCACATTTTATACAATCCAGGAATCTTTTTTAATAATGATCGATTGATTTTATAAATAGCGAGGTCATTTGGGGCAAAACACTGATAATCATGAATATAATAATGATTGGAGTAAATATTCCTATGCTTGATATAATAATTAGGTACAATAATTGGCATCTTGCAAGCGAAGTAATTATGTTATGACGATGTTATTAAAGACTGACCAGTAATATATGATCACGCGCCATGTTGCGGAATTTCACTGGAACTAATTATTAATACTATTCTGAACTGTCACCATATACATGAGAATAACAGCGCCCTCTTGACAATGATCAATTGATCATGTATTACTGGTCAGGCTTTAACCTCCTGAGCTTCAGAAGGAATTGTTTTGTTTTGAGTTTAGACCTTTCTATTATTCATCATATTATGTGGCTTTCCATAGAGAAGGGTCCACGTGGAGCATGGAAGGCACGGAACTCCACATATTATCTTTATTTATTGAATGCACAAAAACAAAACCCTAACAGTTTATATGTAAGATAAATAATATAAATATACCTATCCGTAACGCAGGCTTCATCAAGCAGAAACATGCTTCGTTCCAAATAAACCAATGATGATAATGATACTCGTAATGGCAATCTCTCTCATTTTACGATCAAAATTTAAAAATGTACTGTAATAAAATACCTATATATGAGGTTAACTCATGGTATTATATAGTTACTAATGTGGTGCAACGCTTGAAGAATTAACGGTGAAACATTGTGTGTTTCATTTGGGAGCAAAGTTTGTTTACCTACCCTCGTGCCTCGAGACCCTCGCAACACTTAAGATTCCACTTTTAGGCTTTTTGAATTTTGGAATTAATCGCTTACTCGGGTACCAATATGTATGTAAGTATTAACTTTGCTCCCTTGTAAAACAAATAAGTATTGGAGATGGGTTGTTTTGCTCCATTAATCAACATTTTATGGGAAAACTTAATGTACAGTCACCTGCAATAATATGTTACTCCTCGAAGGCCACACATAATATATGTGACACGCTCTTATGGCTTTACAAATTAAGATGGTGTCAGATATTTTTTCGGCCTTCGTTGTTTAACATATTATTGCAGGCGACTGTACATAAGTAACTAGTTAAGTTGTCCCTGTATGAATTTATGATGGAAAATCTGTGGTTATAATTTTACTCTCCAGAGATTTTATTTATGCGGAAGTTTCATTATTGTTATTCATACGTAAATACATTGCCATGGTGTTTACACTCTTGACTATAAAATAGGAATTCATAACCGGTATGGTAATGATTGTGCATTAAACTCGTACCTGAACATCGGTGGACTTTTGTAATAAGATCCACCGATGTACATTTAGGAGTGTTGCTGTTAGTAACTAAAGGTTTTCTGGAAGAATGAACTTTATGTTACTGAAAATATGTACTTTTTCAGGTCTTTAAATAGATACAAGAGAGAAAGAGAGATTTTTGTTTTTTTAGAAATAGGTAGGTACATTGTAGTAACGGATCTCAGATATGAATTTTTCTATGATGGATTGGATATGATTCTATTCGTGTATTTATGTGCATAAATAAAACAATTACCTTTAAATAAAAACGTAGAAACGTATATTCATTAGGTACTAAATATAGATAACATCAGAATCTTCGATCTTATCATACCTATAGCTTTGAACATCATTAAATTGCCTATATCCCTTCTGATACCTCAACGCCAACGAATCACTAGGTAAAGAAGGATTAAACTTTGAATTCCCGTTTTGATCCATTTTTACTAACCCGAAGTACACTACATCATCATCGTTCTTTTCTGTTCTCTTCTGTTTAATGATCAAAGGCTCTTTTATTGGAAGAAGTAAGACCATGTCTTGGGTTTCTGAACCTAGTTTCACTTTGGCTTGTATAGTGCCATTAATGTTGTCTTCTTCTTGAGCTAGTTCTAATGGTAAATGACAGTCAACGCATCGTATATTGTCGTTGTGATCATTGTCCATTGCTACAGGAAATAATCTGTCATTCAAATATAATCTGTATCTACATTTATGATCCTGAAGAGATATTACGCTAGCCTTACTTGCAATTCTGTTTTTTGATGAATGACATTCGAAATAATTCTTCTCTCTGAATTCTTTCAGTTTCTTCCAACTTATTTCATCATCTGACGGTAAAGTGTATATTGATTCTTCAGAAGATTTCTTATGAGATAATGTTGATTTATTATCAGATGAAGCTTGTTTTTCGTTTACTTCAGTTATAGTATCCAGTACTTGATCATTCTTGACGAAATTGTCGAAATCGTGCATAGAATCGTATAAATCAGCAAACCTTTCATTTAAATAATGCTCTTGTACCACTTCCTCCTCAATTTCAATATTTTTATCCGTTTTCAAAGGTCCCTTATTTGAGTTAATTTTGACCCTTTTGCTAGATGTTTTTGTATAATCTACTGTAGATTTGGAATCTGCATATTTTTCGTTTTTGTAAAATTGTTTTACAACTTTAGTTTCCACTTTTACTTTCTGGGAGTCAGTTTTCAATGCCGGTTGACTATTTTTAGGAGAAATAGCATGTTTACTATTTTTAGAAGACACAGCACTAGTTTTCCTAGTAGAATTTGTTACAGTATTGGAAAATTTAGCTACAGCTGTCTGAATATCATCAGTATCGCCACACGTTTTGCAAAAATCAAGACTCCTACTTTGTTTTGGCACAACGGGTAAAGAATTCGATGTTTTGTTCGGCTTGTTTCTTTGCGGCTTAGAAGCGATAATACCGGCAGACTTGGTTTTCACTTCATGCGAACAGACCGGGTGCCACTTTTTAGATATTAACACTTTTTTTGGCATTTTGATCTTCTCAGTAGAAGGTTTGTTACATTTATGTTTATCACACGAACTTTTAGGCTGCGGTTTACTTGGTTTTAAAGGCATTTTGATAAAAATAACTAAGAACACTAAGAACAACAAGTTGTCAGTCAACAGAAACGTAAACAAACCGTTGCTATGGTTACCAGTTTGTTATACAAAGTGGTCAACAGCCGCACTATTATCCTACATATTTTAACACAATAAAATTAAACAAAACATGTCGGGTTTGAAATACGTAAGTAATTAAATAAAATTGTATAACGTGGCGTAACATAATAATTATTGCTAAAATTAAATAGCTTACTACTACCATCTAGTGGAGAGTAGAACAAATAACACAAGTGCATTTTGCTGTCAAATGTTTGCATAATTCGCTAAAAGAGGCGCTGTAATCATACATACATACTACCAAAGATAATTTTTAGACTAGAGGAATATTGTTAAAGTAAATTATGTAGTCAGTACATTTACTGCAATCTTTCGACCTTAAATGATTAAAACTTTTAAAATTATCTTTGATGCTACTTCAAAGTACATAATTGTTATTGTTATTTAATTCACATCTCACATATGTGTAATATAACTAAAATTAGCAATTTAAAAATACATGTTATTAATAATGATTAATGTTAAAAAAAAATTAAAAACATTAATAATTTCTAGGTATTACACACAGTTAAAAGTTGAAACATTAGTACGAGTACAGCTGTACCGCCATCTAGTGCCAAGTAGCAGAACTAACGTCACAGCACTTTATAAACGAAAGTTTCCTCATTTTGCAAAAAGAGGCGCTGCTGTCGCTGTAGCTTCTAACGAATTGTTATTCAAGAATCGTTAATGTGTCTATTCATTTGAACACATTGTTAATTGCGTTTTAGTTCGCTATATTTTGCGGTGCGGAGATCAAGTGGCATAATACTGAAGGAACTGTGAGTAAAAAAAACTTATATTGTATTGTATAAAAACACCCATGCTTCCTTGGGTTGGTTTTAAAGTACCATGTTTCTACCCTCGCGTGTTTTACGGGCTTTGGTACAGGTTAGATTTTTTCTAAGTTGTTTTTTTTTATCCTGATTGTAGCGGTGAAACAGGAAAATTCATTTGAATTTGAATTTAATGTGTGAGAATACGGTGAGAATATTGTGTGGTCTAAGTACGAGTGAAATATTGGTTTTAATTTCAATCATTAAATAAATAATCAATTTAAGTTATGAAAGAATCATATTATTTTTTATTTCAATGTATCTTAGGAATCGTTTTGTCACTTGAAATCAAAGATATGGCGATGGCGCGACTTATAACCTTTTATTTCAGTTACCTAGTCTGAAAATAGAGTTAGACCAAGATAAGTCTGCAGCGATTTTGATAGCTCAGACTGTGCAAGTGTTAAGAACAAGATTGTTCTGTTCAAAAACAACGGTCAAGTGCGAGTCGGACTCGACCACCGAGGGTCCCGTACTTTTAAGTATTTGTTGTTATAGCGGCAACAAAAATACATCATCTCTGAAAATTTCAACTGTCTAGCTATCACGGTTCATGAGATACAGCCTGGTGACAGACAGATTGACGGACAATGGAGTTTAAGTAATATGGTCCCGTTTTTACCCTTTGGGTACGGAACCCTAATTATACTGCTATGTATACAGGGTAACCATATACAAATGCTTTTTTTAATGGAGCCAACTTAACTTTTCAAGGCTTTGGTTAGGGTTTGCCCTCGCAAATATAGTCTAGTTTTCCAGTGAATTATTAAAATGACATTTGCCCATGATGAATACGTGTAAAAATACTAGAAATTCAATATATAAACTTAATTCGTGCCAAGTTGTGCGTTATCTTATCTCCTTCTATTTATTATATTTATTATTTATTTTAAACTCTATTGCACAATATAATAAATAAAGTACAAATGGTGGACTTAAAATAATGCCTAAAGGCATTCTCTACCAGTCAACCATCAGGCTAAACAGAAACAGTAGTAGATGCAGGCATTAAACAAAAAAAAAACGCAGAAGTTAACTTAAAACAAAAAATAAGAGATAATTATGAGTTAGGGGTCATATTTATGTCTAATGTTATCATTCATGCTTGTTTTGTATGCGTCAGACTTGTTTTGTCTCCATATATATATTTTTTGCACATAAGTTTTATCTCGTTTCGTCGGTAAAATCAAGGTCAAATATCAAAAAATTGTAAATAATTTTAGATGAAACTTATAATACTATACTCTGTATCTTTAGGTATTTAAATAAAAGTAAACAAAATCAAACATCACACGATTGAATAATGTAGGTTAAAGTCAGGTCGTTCAGTGACTGATCCAGGCGGTTTTGTAATTGGTCGGTTAGCCAATAAATGTTATAACTACCCGAAAATGTACAAATTGTTTGTTTACTTTTATTTAAATACACCTATATACCTAACGATACACAGTACCTATCCTAGTACAGTTTACTAAAATGCAAACCTTTAAGGAAAGAGCATCTTAAAGATCGGCAACGTACTTGCAGAGTTGCAACCCTCTGGTGTTACAGGGTGGCAATTTTACCATATAATATAAAGCCCTGTAAAGAGTTATATAAAATGCACTAACAACATATTTTATCATAGTCAGACATCGTACATTTTATAACATTTTCGGTGCAGCGGAGTGGTATAAATAAACAGTTAATTACGTTAATGTTAATTTTAATTTACCATTTCAGTTGGAATTACTATACCAATAGGGAATTTGACTACTAGCACAGAATAAATAGTAGTACCTACTAGGTGCTACTTACTAGTCAAATCAGTTTTTTTTTTCGAACTGTCAAAACGATTTTGGTACTGTGGAATTTATATGAAACACTGGCATGTGACATCACAATCAAATTACCTACTCTTTATAGTTTTGTACGAGTTTTAAAATATAAATTATGTCTAAAAATAACTGCTGTCTACGTTGCTCTATTAAACTTCTGGTGCTTTATTTCATGCATGGTGTAAAATAATTTATTATAAATACAGTCCCCCTCCCCGTACCCTTTTCCGTTAACACCAGTCCGCTGCACCAAAAATGATATAAAATTTAAGATGTCTGATCATAGTAGGTGCATGTCCCCCTTGTCATTAATGCAGTTTTGAATTTGGAACCCTATTGTATTCCATTTTAATTCAAAATGCCATGTGGATTAAATCCTTTATAAACGCCTCAGGGACTCAGGAGGATATTATTACGTCATTATTATGTACATTTCGACAAGCCGAGCGTCAGGCTTCTTAACCTAACATACAAAGTTTCTTCGCAAATTTCATATCGAACTCTATGGGAACATTGGGAATAACATTCCTCTAAACTTATAAGGGCGAACCTTGGAACTTTGGAATGTGCGGTCATCAAGTTCCAGTAGCTAATTAATTCGGTAATATCGACATGTTGAGGATGTGTTTACACGTGTCTAATGATAATAACAATAAATACCTGGACCTTTAAAACACGGAGGTGACGTAGGCGATAGCAATACAAGTCAGCTGTTATATCGGTTTATAAGAGAAAGCCCTATGACAGACGGACAGACGGAAGTTTAAAATTATAGAGGGTAATAGAAGAGTGATTCCAGCTTTAACCAGAAACCAACCAGAAACTAACCAGAAATGTCACTGTTGTCAGGTTATGCATGTCCATCATCATCATGAGATGATGTCCATTACAACCGTTTCTTTTTACAAGCTTTTATTTAGTTTCACCTGACCGTTGTCTGTCTGTCTGTCTGTCTGTCTGTAATCAAATCTTGCAAGTTAAATTTGATCCACTTCCCGGTTTCCGATTGAGCTGAAATTTTGCATACATACGTAAGTCGCGTGACAATGCAATATTATGGTGTCATGGAGCTGATCTGATGATGGAGACCGGAGGTGGCCATAGGAACTCTGTGATAAAACATCGAAACCTAATTGTGTTTGGGGTTTTTAGAATTGTCTTGATGAGTATTATTTGCCTGTGGAAAGAAAAGTACAGTCAGCGATAAAAGCTTGTACCAAAAATGAAACTTTAGCAAAAACTTTTTTTATGATACCTATATCACCGAGCAGACGAATCGCCTTTTTTTTTTAATTTATTTATCGCAAAAAAAAACTTACAGGGTAAGTATTTACATATTTCTATTCCGCCAAACTGAGGACAGTTTGTTGGCGGATAAAGCGCTCTCTATCCTTATGTGTTCTACCCACTTAACTTACATACTTAAACCTAATACATTACTTAACTAGAGTTATGCCATACAAACAATATACTATTACTACTCACTACTATTATCATACAAATCTAAAAGTTTTGCTTGCAGCCTTTTCTTAAATATTTGCTTACTGCTACACTTATCTACTGTTGGACTTAATTGGTTAAGTATTTTAGGAATCATATGTTTGCGCGTTGCCGTGCGTTTGCCTGATGGTAAGCGATGACCGTCGCCCATAGCATAGAGAAAAAAATACATAGAGTGCTCACTTCATACATCAGTTTTAGCAAGTTTTAGTACCAAAACCAAAGTATCAAGTAGCGGTACTGATAATTCCGCTACTCGATGCTAGATGTCGACTACGAAAATAATAGTCGTTTTGGTACCAAAACTGATTTATGGAGTGAGCACTCTACGCTTACTATATTTCTCTATGCCCATAGGCACCCGCTACACTAGAGGGGTTGTAAGTGCGTTGCCGGCCTTTGAGATACAGTACACTCTTTTCTTGAATGTTTAAAGGTCAACATAACACAGCGCCGTCGTCGAAACGTCGGAGGTAAATCTTAAGGGGCTACCCCACGCCAATGACCTTCGATCTGAATCCCTTATAGTTTTCTAATGTTTTTTGTAGCTTATTATATTAACAGCAACGGCTTTAAGCAATATAGTGTAATAAAAATTCCTTCTTCCATAACAGCAATATATTTCCTGATCACAATATTCCGTTACAGTTCAATCTCCAATCACCTCACTTCACAATCGTCCTCCCTTCACCTCTGCCCGTAACCGAATGCCCGTTAACCGCCATGCCAGTCGTCTTTTATTCTTTCTTCCAACTACCTTCTATTTACAAAGGTCAACTATCAATCACGTTACTTTTAAATTTATTTAATTATAGAGATTATTCAACTCTATTTCATTAAATCTGTTTCTAATAATTAGTAATTTTAATGAATCTTACACTCGCCCATCCTGACATTGTGCATGTCCTCATGCACAGTCATACTAATCGCGTCTGTCATCTAATCTTACACTCGGCATGTCAAATCATCGGGCATTCAGTAAGAAAGTTATTAATCCTTCATTACCCATTTAATACAATTTCTTTGTCTGTCTATATACATTTTTCTTATTATTTATTGAATTAATCTATATCTTCACATAATTATTTCAAATCCAATAAATCCATCGAAATATTTAAGTTTCTATTCAATAATTATACAACAATATACAATAATTTTTATACATATAAAGTACATTACTTAACATATTCGATTGCTATGTTTTTTTTTTTACTCATTATTTCTCGTCTTTTTTTTTTTAATCACTCTCATGACACAAACGTGTCTCACAACATACCATTTTTTTAATCAAATTTTACGTGTAGCACATTATTTCTCTTGTTTTTTGACTCCATTCTTATTTTTTTAATGTGCTACTTACTGAATCACTCTCATGACACAAACGTGTCTCATCACAACATAACATTCTCTATTTCCGTCTTTTTTTCATCCAATAATCCAATAATCCAATAATTTAATAATCCAATAATTTAATAATCCAATAATCCAATAATTTAATAATCCAATAATCCAATAATCCAATAATTTAATAATCCAATAATCCAATTATTTAATAATCCAATAATCCAATAATCCAATAATCCAATAATTTAATAATCCAATAATCCAATAATTTAATAATCCAATAATCCAATAATTTAATAATCCAATAATCCAATAATCCAATAATTTAATAATCCAATAATCCAATAATTTAATAATCCAATAATCCAATAATTTAATAATCCAATAATCCAATAATCCAATAATTTAATAATCCAATAATCCAATAATTTTAAAATCCACTAATTTTAAAATCCACTAATTTTAAAATCCAATAATTTTAAAATCCAATAATTTTAAAATCCAATAATCCAATAATCCAATAATCCAATAATCCAATAATCCAATAATCCAATAATCCAATAAACAAATAATCCAATCATCCAATCATCCAATCATCCAATCATCCAATAATCCAATAATCCAATAATCCAATAATCCAATAATCCAATAACCCAATAATCCATTAACTCAACACAATAATCCAATAACTCAACACAATAATCCAATAACTCAACACAATAATCCAATAACTCAACACAATAATCCAATAACTCAACTCAATAATCCAATAACTCAACTAATTAATCCAATAACTCAACCAATTAATCCAATAACTCAACTCAATAAACCAATAACTCAACTCAATAATCCAATAACTCAACTCAATAATCCAATAACTCAACTCAATAATCCAATAACTCAACTCAATAATCCAATAACTCAACTCAATAATCCAATAACTCAACTCAATAATCCAATAACTCAACTCAATAATCCAATAACTCAACTCAATAATCCAATAACTCAACTCAATAATCCAATAACTCAACTCAATAATCCAATAACTCAACTTGATAATCCAATAACTCAACTCGATAAACCAATAACTCAACTCGATAATCCAATAACTCAACTCGATAATCCAATAACTCAACTCAATAATCCAATAACTCAACTCAATAATCCAATAACTCATCTCAATAATCCAATAAACTCATCTCAATAATCCAATAAACTCATCTCAATAATCCAATAAACTCATCTCAATAATCCAAAAAACTCATCTCAATAATCCAATAAACTCAACTCGATAATCCAATAAACTCAGCTCGATAATCCAATAAACTCAACTCGATAATCCAATAAACTCAACTCGATAATCCAATAAACTCAACTCGATAATCCAATAAACTCAACTCGATAATCCAATAAACTCAACTCGATAATCCAATAAACTCAACTCGATAATCCAATAAACTCAATAATCCGATAACTCTATAATCCGATAACTCTATAATCCGATAACTCTATAATCCGATAACTCTATAATCCGATAACTCTATAATCCGATAACTCTATAATCCGATAACTCTATAATCCGATAACTCTATAATCCGATAACTCTATAATCCGATAACTCTATAATCCGATAACTCTATAATCCGATAACTCTATAATCCGATAACTCTATAATCCGATAACTCTATAATCCGATAACTCTATAATCCGATAACTCTATAATCCGATAACTCTATAATCCGATAACTCTATAATCCGATAACTCTATAATCCGATAACTCTATAATCCGATAACTCTATAATCCGATAACTCTATAATCCGATAACTCTATAATCCGATAACTCTATAATCCGATAACTCTATAATCCGATAACTCTATAATCCGATAACTCTATAATCCGATAACTCTATAACCCAATAACTCTATAACCCAATAACTCAATAATTCATTAACTGATTAATCCAGTAATCCAGTACCTGATCAATCCAGTAACTGATCCCTCCAGGAACTGATCAATCCAGTAACTGACCAATCCAGTAACTGATCAATCCAGTAACTCATTAATCCAGTAACTCATTAATCCAGTAACTCACTAATCCAGTAACTCATTAATCCGTAACTCATTAATCCATAACTCATTAATCCGTAACTCATTAGTCCGTAACTCATCAATCCGTAACTCATCAATCCGTAACTCATTAATACGTAACTCATTAATACGTAACTCATTAATACGTAACTCATTCATCCGTAACTCATTAATCCGTAACTCATCAATCCGTAACTCATTAATCCGTAACCCATTAATCCGTAACTCATTAATTAAAATAATCCAGCAATTTTATAATTCGATAATATTATACTTATCATCATATGTAGGTATTATCATCATATCGTTATATTACTTGCCACTTAAAGCGTCAGTTGCACCAACCACAATTGACGAATTGATCAACAGCAATCAGCAGAGCTTTGCTTGCTACAATAACCAAGCTAAAATATTTAAAATGCAACGAACTTCTTAAAACCAAGGATACTGAAAGCGAATCAATACACGGTTATAATGAATACTTTACTAGTGTAGGCCCAACCTTGGTTATTCAATCAACACCAGCCAAAATGATCCCGCCAACATTATAAGATTTATAAGATTGAAAAAAAATTCCCGTCGATTGAAATTATTCTAATAATAATTAGAAAATTGTAGATTTCCCGGATACGCGGAACTGTCCTGTCAGGCCGCACACATGTGTTAGGGTTAAAGAACAAGTCGGTAATTTTAAACAAACAACTTTACATATACTTGGATTAACTTTGTTTCTAATCTACATTAACGACTTGACTTTCTTGGATCTGACCAATGCAGACGTTGTGCTACGCAGATGACACGGCAATACTATTTCATGGTGCTTCCTGGGATGCAGTAAGCGCCTTCACAGAAAGCGGTCTAGCTTTGGTGACGAACTGGCTTCAATACAATTTGTAACTCTAAACGCAGACTAAACGAGATATGTGTGCGTGTATAAAACAGCTGCTTCCGCCTCGTGGTATCTAAATGTGTCAAAAGTTTATTCATATATTAGTTACCACTGGTACCTACCAGACGTCATGTAATTGTAAAACAATAGAAAAACTTCGTCTATAAAGTACTTAGGTGTTATTCTGGATGAGCAGACTG
Organism: Cydia splendana; assembly: GCF_910591565.1. Lineage (NCBI taxonomy): Eukaryota > Metazoa > Arthropoda > Insecta > Lepidoptera > Tortricidae > Cydia > Cydia splendana. The sequence continues at coordinate 794,708 of NC_085978.1, read as the reverse complement.
ACAACCGACAGAGGAAGATGAGAAACTCAACTTTACAGCGTACATTCAAATCACAGTTAAATAGTGTCAGGAAATAACCTAACACTCATTTAAATATCTTCGAAATATCATGGATATACCACAGCGCCAATCAACCTATATTGCCCTAGCTCAACCCATTATTACGTAGGTAAGTACTAATATCGGTGTATAGCGTATAGCGCATCGATCGTTATTGTTTTTTTTTTTTTTTAATATACTAAATTATGAACAAATACTGAAGAAACGTAACTTAGTCTTTCCTTTACCAGCGTTAACGTCACATTTTGCCAAAAGAGGAAACAACCAAGATCAAAACTTATAAATTAGGCTAACGAGCCCCATACAACTAACTTGAGCGAACTACAGGACACCACAGCATTGCCTGGACAACGATTCCACCCCCATAATCTGTGAACCCGTACCTCGAGACAACTTTCGTCAATACAAATAACTTTAAGGTACTGTACCAAAATATTCGCAGTTTAAGCAATAAACGACATCTATTAAAATCTACAACTGAAGACGACAAAGATATACAAGCCATCCGTTCCTGTTCTGTGCGGCTTCCACGTGAAAGCAATCCTGGCCGTGTTGTCCTTCCGTGTTGATCTTCGAAGCCACCTCTCATTGCCTCGGCCGTGTCTGCCGCTGCTGCGGCTTCGCCGGTTGCGACTCCGTCTGTTGTTCCTCGGGGACTGGCGGCGGTTGCGACTTCGGCTTCGACGTTCTTGTCCATCATCAGATTTCGATTTTCGGTCACGCTCAGGAGTTTTCAAGCGCCGCCTGGATGTTTTTTTCCTCATGGTCCATAGTCTGGAACTCGAAAACAACACCAACAATGGAAGAGTTCTAAATCTTTGGATTGTTAATAGTAGACAAATATAAATTGTTCTTATTAAGCTAAATTCAACTGTTTTATTTATTTATTTAATTTACGTTACTGCTTCCGGGGTAGAATGCGGGACGTTTAAAACAGATCTTAAATCCAAAACAGATCCGTATCCCGGTACGGATCCGGAACACAGGCTTTTCGAAACGAGAAAATTCTAAAACTGGTACAGAAACGGAATCTAGAACAAATTCAGGATCCAGCACTGATCCGATACCAATCCGGCACGCATCCGGTTCAGATCCGGCACGAATCCGGCAAATGATATACATGCGGTATTAATCCGGCACAGATCCGGCACCAGTCCGGGACGGATCCGGTACGAATCCGGAACTCATCCGGCACAAATCAGGTATGCATCCGGCACGGTTCCAGTATCCGGCACGGACCCAAATCCAGGAACGCGAGATGGATCCGATATTCGAAACGGGATCCGGAATACGAAACGGGCCGCGTAGCCAAGATGCCAATCGCTTACGCTCCGTAGCGATCGGAACGCAACTGTCACTGTCGCGCTAATATGGAAGAGTGATATAGATACATAATGCTTTTCGTTGTCGAAGCGACAGCGATTGTAACTCCGGCTAGGTCGGCGGGTCGGTAACTACCAGTAAAAGTATCATTCCTACTTATTTACAGTCTGAGTAGTTTATAATTTGAAGACACTTAACCCCGCTATATAATACTGACGTATTGATAAGTAATATATTGAAAATATGGTAAAAGTTGTAACCAAATAAGCGGTACATACATAGACTAAAAGAATCCGATCTACACCTGTAAATAATCATAAAGGTATCCGAACTATTCAAAATAAAACGGTGTTCCAAAGGTTTCACGCTACCCGCGATGTAATGAATGCTTTAATTATATTATGGATAGTCATTACAGCAAACACTAAAAAAACCTAACTGTTGGTCTTGAAGAGAAAACTTGCAGTATAATGCTCTCGAGTGAACGACTAGGCCGAAATGGGTTTACCCAATTATTTTGTTCTTGATAAAATTAACGGTGTCTTTGTTTCTAAGCGCCCGTTAAACATAAACTTCCTAACATAGGATATACGAAATGATAATTAATTTCAACTAAACAACAACCAATATAAGTGTTACTAATATATGTATAGGTATATAATATATTATAATAATTTTACACCACTGTTACTATTGTAACAACTTAATTGGGCAATTAAGATTTAAATCAATCAGTTCTAATATTAATACCTACATAATATAATACATTCAGGAATACCATACTGACTTGTAGGTACTTACCACTTCTGATCTGTAATAAAAATTCCTTCTTCCATAACAGCAATATATTTCCTGATCACAATATTCCGTTACAGTTCAATCTCCAATCACCTCACTTCACAATCGTCCTCCCTTCACCTCTGCCCGTAACCGAATGCCCGTTAACCGCCATGCCAGTCGTCTTTTATTCTTTCTTCCAACTACCTTCTATTTACAAAGGTCAACTATCAATCACGTTACTTTTAAATTTATTTAATTATAGAGATTATTCAACTCTATTTCATTAAATCTGTTTCTAATAATTAGTAATTTTAATGAATCTTACAATAGTATCCCGTTTACTTCAAAGTTCATTGTCTCCGAGATATTTGGCATCAATGTTGAACAATTTTAGGCTAAAAACTGGTTTTCTGGCCATAACTTTTGTGTTAATTAGTTTATAATTAAAACCCTGGACACGTTTTTCGAGACGTCAAAGACGAACCCAAATATGTAGATTTCGTACATGTAAGATCCTTCACTGCAAACTAGATACGAAAAAAGTGTTTTTCAGACAATGTTTAAAAAATTCATAAAAAGATAAGTATTCATTTCTTTCAAAATCCGGCGGACAAAACCGGAGATAAAAGACTGAAAATCCGATAACCGTTTATGTTATAATTCTATCTGTAGTGCAAAAAAAGGAGATACAATTCAAAACTTGTCAAAAATCGATGAAAACCTCAGGTAGCCCGTTAAAACTATAATACGCGATTAAGTCCCATTTTACAATTTAATAATGTTTGAAGGTCGCATTGGTACGGAAACACAACAACAACAACTTTATAAAGTTCATCGCTCTCTCTAGGTTTCTGTTCGTCCGTTTGCTCAGGGAACCTTAAGCGCCACTTGCACCATCCCACTAACCCGGGGTTAACCGGTTAAACTGTTAACCCAGTGTAAAATTGTACTGGTAACTATGGTAACTCCAGGCTTAACCGGTTAACCCCGGGCAAAGAGGATTTGAAGAAGAGAGTTACTGTCATGGTGAGTTATGTAGCTACAGTTCATTTACTGCCATCTTTCGACAGAAGATTAAACCTGTTTGAACGCCATTTGACTTTGATCCTTATTCTTTAACTGATATGTGTTAACTTTTTAAATATTAATATTCACGCCATCTACTCGAGCATAGGCTGAAGGTTGTGGCGCCATCGCTCGAAAACATGGAACCATACTGGCCTATAGTCGAGTAGATGGCGTGAATATTAATATTTAATAAGTTAACACATATCACTGAAAGAATAAGGATCAAAGTCAAATGGCGTTCTAACAGTTTTATGTTCTGACGAAAGATGGCAGTAAATTTACAGTGGCTACATAATTTACTTTGACAATCCGTCTCTATAGACTTTATTCTCTTTGCCCCGGGTTAATAAGATGGTGCAAGTGGCCCTAAGAAACGTTAATAAATTTAACTTTAACTCTAGAGCCAAATCGCAAGGCTCATCGGCCAAATGGTGGCCATTGATAAAACAGATCACGGATCGTGCGCACGCGCTAAGGCCACTGCGGGTGACCAAGCTGTAGATAAACAACGGACAGTCCTTTTGTAACGAGCTATAAATAACACACTAAATAGTTCTGTGAGCTGTAAAGTTCCCCCATATTGAAAAAATTCCAAAAACCAAATAGAAAAAATATTTTTAAGCTAGACACGACCTCGAAGCAATGAAGATGCCGACTAAGAAGTAAGTAGACAAAAAGAAAATATAATGATCAATCCTGTCCACCAAATTTCACAAAAATCTGTCAAGAAATGCGATCTATAGAGAAGAAGATCCGAACAATAATTATTATAAAACTTTGCTCATAATTTACTGGTCCATCAACATTGCTTTAGAATTTATCTCATACAATAAATTGATATTATCAAAATAAAATAAAAAACACATTAATCCAAAAATTTTAAAAATGGCAGGTCTATGATTTACTTCTTCTTCTTAGTCGGTACACTCTTGCCAGAGTGGTCGTGGTCATCATTGTGAATCTCGATGAGTGATGATCTTGCTAATACGGCGCCATTCGTCGCGGACTGCAGCTTTCCGGGTACATTCGTAAACCGAGCACTTAGTTGAGGCCTTGATCTGGTCTGTCCATCTCATTGGTGATCTACCACGTGGCCTGGTGCCTTCGACCTTTCCCTGCACTACGAGACGCTCTATGGAGTCATTACCGCGACGAGAAACATGGCCGAAGAAAGTCAGAATGCGTGACTCCACTGTGGTTGATAGGCGCTGTCTGATGCCGAGTTCTTTTAATATGGAGTCATTTGTACGAAACTCTGTCCACGATACTCCTAGCATCCGTCTCCAGCACCACATCTCCAAAGCGTCAACTCTTTTCTTCTCGGTTTCACGAAGGGTCCATGTCCATGATTTACTTAGTTTTGATTTATAGGAAAAAATAATACCATTATAATGCCTCCAGCAAGATTGTTTCTTTGGTCAAGTTCATTTCATAAATTTATTATTGCAAAATTGCTTCATTTTGAGCGACACCTAAATAATGTTTGATTGCTCTCAAAATTGGTTAATATCTACATTTTGCCTACAACATTTAATTTTTTTTTGGACCTGCCTATTATCCCTGTTATATAACATATAAATACTTATAGAAAACACCATAACTCAGGAAAATATTTGTGATAAACACACAAATAAATGCCCTTACCTGGATTCAAACCCTTCTTACTCGAATAGTCACTACCGACTAGGCTAGGAGGCCGTTAAAACGTAGGATGGTCACCCCTAGACGTCCGCGCATAAGCCTCTTGGTCAGCCGCACAAACCGCACAAGTGTTCGGATGTGCGTACGCGTCGGCCGTCTGTACCGCCTGTGGAGGATCAGGCGCAGCAAGAAGTTCAAAGTGATTCGGAGGCTGTTTAGATCATGAGGTGGTTCGCTTGCGCTGTTTTGGTATGTATTAAAAAAAAGCAATTTATTTAATTTATATATTTTTTTATTAAAAAAAAATTTGGACTAGGTATACAATATTTTCGTCAAATTAAGGACAGTTTTATGAAGAAGAGTGTGCTCTTAAATAATTATGTTATTATTAATACCTTATGTGTTATAATACCTACATACATGCACATAACAAACTAGACACTTTATAGGTACTAAGGTTAAGTTTAAAATCAGAATTAAACAATTTTTATTTATTCTTTTATTTTATTTATTTAATCTAAATTTGTTTATGTATTATGCTTTGATGTTACTATTTATTAAAATAGAATTGCACAATTAAAATAAGTTTTTGGCAATAATTTCATTTTTTATCGCTGACTGTACTTTTCTTACGACAGACAACTAATACTCATCAAGACAATTCTAAAAACCCCTAACACAATTAGGATGCGTTGTTTCATCACGGAGTTCCTATGGCCACCTCCTGTCTCCATCATCAGATCAGCTCGATGGTACCATAATATTGCATTGTCATCCGATTTATACATGCATGCAAAATTTCAGCTCAATCGGAAACCGGGAAGTGGATCAAATTTAACTTGCAAGATTTGATTACAGACCGACAGACAGACAACGGTCAGGTGAAACTAAATAAAAGCTTGTAAAAAACAGTTGGCGTACTTAATGCCCAAAGGCATTCTTTACCAGTCAATCATTAGGCTAAGCAGAAACAATACCTAGTAAGTAGGTACAGTCATTAGTAAAAGAAATAGGTAACTTAAAACAATTATCGATGCTTTTCCTGTAAACTATTTGAGTTTATTGATACAGGAACTGCCTACTGTTATTTAATTTTGCCCCCAAAAATCGGACGCCTCATATTGTTGTAAAATATGATTAGAATGTTTTCTCCAAAACTCCATCCAATCATATTATACAATTAATTAACAAGTCAATATAACCTGTTAATGTTTCACACGTTAATTTATAATAACACCATTAATTATCGGATTGTACCTGTATTCGCAAAAACAACGCCACAACAGATGATTATCTAGGTCAGTGGACTCCGTGTTATTGATGAAGAATCTTAATTCTATGATAGAATGATTTAAGTGATTCATTTATCAATGGCAATGTTCAAGTTGCAGAACATTGTCAAAATTTCCGCAATTTCTGGAAACTTTCATGAGAAAATTCTCATGCAAGTTTCCACTTAAGTTCTCGTTCAGGCTGATGTATATGTCGGCGGCCGATCGTAAGATCAGGCAGATCGTATAATGTTCCCGTGTAATGTTTTGACGATAGTCACATTAAACTAATATATAGGTAGGATAGGTTCGTTAGGTTACTTCAGATGATTACAGTGAGACGCCTCATTCTGCTCTCGTATGTTTCTTTTCTCTTAATGAATGTGTTAATACAGGATATTGACTCTTGGAGACCCTATACATCTCTAAGGATAATTTGATAAACTATATAATCTTATAGTTCTGACACCTAGAGACATTTACACCTCTAAATATTATAGATTTTTTTTTGTGTTTTGCATCTGTATTTTTTATGTAATTCGACATTAAGAGACCATATACATCTCTAAGTAATTGTAATACGTTAGTTTGAATTGTTACTTGTATTTTATAAAATTGTTAATGTCTTGTTATTATTTTTGCTTGCTTGTATGTAAATTCAATGTTGACGTGTAAAAGTGCCCTTGTGGCCTATTTGCTGAATAAATGTTGATATTTTGATATTAGATTTCGATATTGATGCCCGAAGGGCAAACTCCCAGAAATAGGAGCACCGTCGACTCGGGAAACGAGTCAAAGATTTTCACGTTTCACGATGTGCCTAGGAATTTCACGATATGCCTGATCTTACGATCGGCCGCCGACATATATATTACTAGCTGGAATGATGATGATGATTGATAAAACTATCTTATGTCCTTTCTTGGTTCTCAAACTATCCCCATACTAAATTTCATATATAGTAAATCAGTTTAGCGGTCTAAAGGACGACTCACGTTAGACCAGGCCGTGTCCGGGCCGGAGCTTCCAGCGCATCGTTTTCTATGGAAAGCATCGCGTGATCGCCTGTCATGTCATAGAAAAGTAAACGCCGGAAGCTCCGGATACGGCCCGGTCTAACGTGAGTCATCCTTAAATCGGAGAGACAGAGCTACTTTCGCATTCATAATATTAAAAGGCATAATATTAATAACAACAGACAATAAAAAACTGCAGTGAAAAATGAAGGAGATTATAATTTGTGTTTTTTATTTTTATTTGATAAGCGTGATGAGACCTTTACAAATTCATGGTTTTGTCTAGTTTGTTATTTCCGTGTTAAAAATGCGTGAAAATTGATAATTATTGGTGTGAGAAACTCTGAGTTCATAGCGTGACGAACGTTATTATGAAGTATTTGACTACTTAAGGTCATAAGGTAATAGACAGACCAACAGATTATCGTGTTAGTACCTACTTTAGAACTACATACCTAATACAATTGATTAGAGGTTTATAATCTCTGATTATGATATAGGTTAAAACTTATAAGTCTTATAACATAATTATTAAGGGCAGAACGAACCCGTCGCCAAATTATATGAAACTTAGTTGTTTTCGTTGCTAAAAATTGTTATACAAAAACCGGACAAGTGCGAGTCGGACTCGCCCACCAATGGTTCCGTACTTTTTAGTATTTGTTGTTATAGCGGCAACAGAAATACATCATCTGTGAAAATTTCAACTGTCTAGCTGTCGCGGTTCGTGAGATACAGCCTGGTGACAGACGGACGGACGGACGGATAGCGGAGTCTTAGTAATAGGGTCCCGTTTTACCCTTTGGGTACGGAACCCTAAAAAAAGAAAAAACCTGAAAATTTGCTCAATGAGTTAATTGTAACTAAGACCTCACCTCGCTCGGTCGTTAATTCTGTTCTATTTCTAGTAAAATTCCTTTAAATATTTATCAACAAACAAACGAAGAACTCGTAAATAAATAAGAGGAACATCACAGGAATGTTCTAATGAAACTCGATTGTACAGGAAAGGAAATAATTATCCGTGACCTTTTACCTCGATACATTTTAAGATATTTTTAACGGTTTCATATATCGTCGCTGTGCGTGCAAAAGTCGCCATGTGTTTTTAACCTACTTTACAGGAGACACAAAAAACTGTTTATTTCGATAATTATTGAACATATACAAATCAATATTTTTATGACAAAAGTATTTGCACTTTTACATATATTACGGAATTATCTGAAATGATAGTTTAGTTTCAAAAGCGTGAAAAAAATTTTTTTTCAAAAATATGTTACATAGCGATTTTTGTTTGAGTCGTAAAAACCTCTAAGTGTCTTAACCCGTACATGGCCAGATTTAATTATTAAGGACCTTATACAATTTGTGTGCTTTATCGTTACATGGTTATTTAATAAAATGACGTGGGTGTTCAATAAAACAGAAAAAAAATATTTAAGACGATATAATGGAAATTTTATCATGAATGAATAGTTTACGTATTTTTTTTATTATAACTAGATATTACTACATATTAATATTTCCTTGCTTGTAAATTGAAATTTTGTTGTCTTCTAATATTTCTTTAAACTTCTTTCTCCCAACAGCATACGAATAAAGGATTCAAACGACTCTTCTACATATATTCTGGTACTATTTATTATCTGGTACTAGTTATTTATAATTTTCATTTGAAAAGACATGAATAATATAATAATGTATTGGTCTGATGTTTACTACTTTTTTTTCATTTATTATCTATAAGTTTACAATATTAAACACGACGCGATATTGCCTAACTGAGTTTTAGCCGAGTTGAAAATAAACAATTGTCTTTAAGATAGCGACCTTGCCTGTGAAGCTGATGGACCTGGGTTCGAATCCCAGTAAGGGTATTTATTTGTGTGTGATGACACAGATATTTTGTTCCTGAGTCATGGCTTGGTCATGGTTGTTTTCTAATATGTATTTAAGTATTTATATATTATATATATCGTTGTCTGAGTACCAACAACACAAGCCTTCTTGAGCTTACTGTTGGACTTAGTCAATCTGTGTAAGAATGTCCTATAATAGAATATAAAAAAAATGTCTTTAAGTAATGCATAAACGCACTACATGTTCATGTTATAAAGTACATTGCGCTAACTTTATAATTTTTTTTATTAGATATAAATCACAATTACATAATATTTTGATCCAAAAGCATCGTTAAACCAGAATGGTTTGTCTCGATACTCCATTCCGCAGTACTTAAATCATGAAATATACAATAGGCAATACATATTTCTATCTTTTATGTAATTTTCCATTCACTTATTACCTTTAAAACTGCCAACAACTTGTAACGAAAACTCACAAAACTCAATTATTTGTACACACACGTAATTTATTTTGCTTGATGACTTTTTAGTGCCAAATCAATCATGATACACTTTAAAATGAACATGTTAACGTGTTTAGTATACAACTTGAGGGTAAGTAAAAGTACTTACCTATAACGTAATTACGGTAGACTGGATACTGGATTGTTATAAGAAAATTCCGCCATGTGTCGTAAAACGCACGGCCTGGAAACATAGCCTCGACTCCAACCAGTACAAAAATTATCGCTATGTGCGAAAAACTACATATCGGGCGCAAGCGCATCTAATCATTTTTCAATAAACTTGTAGAAAATATCGCTATGTGTCAAGAATGACATAGCGAGCGCACGTCTGTAATTGCTGTTCAAATAAGCTAATGTAGTTATGTGATTTATTCCAGTTAGCGATTATAGGAAGAGCATTCATTGTATAGGCATCACATACCTACATTTGTTAAATCCTTAAATATTGGAATAAGCTCAACGCTGTTTTTGGAGCATATGCGTATGGAAATAAGGTTCAAAATGGCATCAAAACCTAAAAATCGTCAAAAATCACATAGCGACTTTTGTAGGCACAGCGACGATATTTTATATTATTGTAATTCATTTGAAAAAAAAAATAACGAACATTCCTTTATTCATGGATAAAACATTCATACTTACCTAATATTCTAAAAAAATCTAGACAATTCTTACAACATTTACATGAAAAATAAATTATTTATATTACCTTTGTGTCCTTTACTTATTTGTTTAATAAGTACTCTACTAGAGAAATGAATATTTAATAAAAACTACATAACATGTAAATAAACTTACTTCTTTCTGAATAAGCAAGTATAAGTAAAAACATCGAGCCCAGTAGTAATAAAAGATCATTAAGGAATCGACGAACTGTAACTGACGAACCTTTCCCAAGATTAAAAACTTTCCAATACTTGAGTTTATTTTGACTCGAATCCGATACAAATTAAAGCAAGAAACACATGAAGGAAACTTTCAGTTAAAAGGAATTTTATTAAAAACGACGCCAATCAAGTATGCGGCATTATTTAAAATAAAATGGTTGATATCACTGATTATGTTGAAAGTTGATATGACTGTGAGGTCCATTTCGACCAATCAATTCGGGTCTTTTTAACCGATTTGCAAGACCGAAGTGATCCCAGTAAGAGCTCCGCGAACAGTTTTTTGATGGCAGAACGACGTACCGTGCGAATTTAGTCGAAGAAGAGCGAGCCTTATGCGAAGATTATAATAATTAAGTAAATTAATTCTCGTACAATAAATCGAAACATAATTTACAACACATATACCTACCATAAGTTATTGTTTAACACGATTCTCGATCGCTTTAATAATGTAAATTATAGATACATCAAAAACTATGTCCAATAAAAGAACTGTTAGAATCGAGACATTATAAATAAGTTCGCCATCTTACGCTCAAATCCAGATTTTAGCAAAAACCTGTTTCCTTTATACAGTTAGAGAATAGTAGATGAAGCTCTTTGAGTGTCACAGACATAAAAGTTATCAATATAATTTAAAGTAGGTAGGGTTTAAGTTTAATGTACATAGTTAAATTGTGGTGCAGTTTATACCATAGTATTGTTGTCTACCGTGACAATATTCTTTATAAAATTTTATGATTGTGGGAGATCTATGATCAAATACTATGATTAATATACTATGATGATACTATGATTCCTGCTAAGAGGATACTTACGTCAAAAATAGTATTTTTAATAGTGTTTAGAATCATTTCGAAACGTTTTTGAATATAAAATAAATACTTCATGACTCAGGAACAAAAATCCTAGCTCATCACACAAATAAATGCCTTTACCGGGACCATCGGCTTCGTAAGCAGGGTCTCTACCCACTAGGTCAGACAGGTCGTCAAAAATATGTAGGTAACCAATAAATAGCTCGTCAAAACATTACAATATGATACTTACACAACAAACAATAGGTCTGTGACGCTTGCGGCTCAAGTATCAAGACGTGCCTCGAATGCTGATGCCAGGTATTGGCGTCAAGGATCAAGAAGGAAAATCGTCGGCATGTAGGGCCTAGCGGCCTTAGGATTGGGATGTCAGTGACATGTCGTGACTTGTATCAATAAATATTATAGGAAATTTTTACATAAGTAGTGGGTACTTGTACATACTTAAGTAAATTGATCTCGCCCCACAGTAAGCTTTAATAAGGTTTGTGTAGTGGGTAGGTACAGTCAAAGAATTTAATTTCCGACCCATTACATACCTTGTCACAGTGACAATCAATATAAAACATAACACTTTAAACTCTCGCGTTTTGTACACATATTTAATTACACAAACGGGTCTACCGCGATATAATTTCATTGTTTTTACCTTTAATTCCGACGACGACACACCACGTGTGGTCACACCATGTGTGGTGTGGGTCGTCACGTGTGGTGACGAGTCTTTCCGTGACCACAGCTGGTGCAACTCAGCTGAAACGTCGGAATTAAAGGTAAAAACAATGAAATTATATCGCGGTAGACCCGTTTGTGTAATTAAATATGTAATCAATATGAAAGTCGCTAGAGACCTCATACTATTCTCACTGTGTCAAAGTACAAAATGGATAGGAAATTACATTCTTTGACTGTACCTACTAAATGTTTTAATTTTGTAGGTAATTTGCCCCCTAAAACCAGCCACCGTGCTTAAATATTAACTACTTTACGTTACAGGTCTGTATTTGGATCACCAACTTACGAAATTCCCGTTTTTTCTTTGTACAGCATTGAACCCTAAAAAAAGATCTAAAAAAGAGGTTAATAGAAAAAACTAGTGATAGCTATCCACATTGTAAAAGTTGTCAGTTGCCAACACTTGCTGTGGCTAATTTACAAAAAGCTCACGTACGGAAACATGTTTCTTTGAGGTCTGCCCAAATTTCACTGCCACAGCTGAGGTCAGAGCAGTACCTTGACTTCGTGGTTTTGGACCTAGTTAGATTTTGAGGCGATAACAGAAGGAAACTTCCTTATTAGGTACACTATTAGAATTTTTATGTATGAAATAAAAACAGCGAAAAAGTTCAAGTTTAATGGCAGTTTGCAAATCTCGCTAAGCTAACTGCGGTTCTTCAAAAAAGGAGTGCACAGATTTTTAAAGGGGCGGCAAAGCGCATGTAACACCTCTGGAGTTGCAGGCGTCGATAGACTACGGTGACTGCTCACCATCAGGCAGGATGTATGCTTGTTTGCCACCGACGTGGTATAAAAAATAGCTTTGCAACGATTTTATAAAACATGAGGGAGCGACGTTATAAGCATCATTTATATTTTCATAGATTTATTTTACTTTATTTCGATATAATAACAGTCTAGCTATTGATATTAACGATGACATTTTCACATATTGCCATTGCAAATGCCATGCAGAGATATATTAACCCGACTCTATAATTCTATTAAAATTTTTTGATGATTGATGACTTATCAAATTGCCGCTAAAATACTCGTACTCGTACTTGTAAGTTAAACTTCTATTTGTCACCTTCTGTGTAATACATATAAAAATGGAGGGTTATTTCAGCTCGAACTGACGTTGACGCCACCCTCGTCAGTGTGACCTCACCTTTACCCGACTTGGTTTTTTTTAACAAACGGATTCGCTAAATTATGCTAAGGGTTTTGTAAATAAAGAGCTATTAATATAAGTATTTACTTACTACTATAGGGCTAAGGTGGTCGGTTTTTTATCATCTGTCATCATGCCTGTCACGTTCTAACAAGTATGTAAGTGCGAAAGTGACGCATGACATGACAAGTGATAAAAATGCGACCATGATAACGCCGCTGGACTGTAGTTAGTAATTTTTATCCGATAAACCAGTCACTGTCAAAAGTGATTATTTCTTCAACCAAAACGTAACTTTCGACACTGACAGACTATACCTATTTAGATATGAGCGCCGATAGGCATTTAGCCGGCGGCGGCGCGCCGGTTAAAGCGGTCGGCGGCGGCGGCGAATCGGCGGCGTGGCCTTGAAACACCTTTGATTAATGCAAAAAGAATTCAAATCAAAACTTTGCCGAAAATACATGTTTTTGCTGTAAGAAAGTTAAAAAATAAGTGAATTTTTCAATTTCAAGCAAAATTTATTGAATAAAGGTACGAAATTATTTTATATAGTATCGCGAAGCATCAGAGGCGGTCTTGATCTTGGCGAGGCCCTGGCTGGAAGATCTTTGCGTGGCCCTTATCTTTTGTGCTAAGTAAAAAGTAGCGGATTGACTGTATCAGGGAAACGTCTGGTCGACAGTCCAGTCCAGAAGAGCCGAAGTGAGGATAATCAAGCTCCGTCAGTAACCAATATCGACCCAACAAACCGATTTATTTCAAAAAGTGAGGCCCAAGGCCGAGCTCCACCTAACACCGAAGACCTGATTCCGACGCCTTCCCATGCGAGGCCAGATGCTGAGCTGCAGGTAAGCTTACAGCTTAGAATCGAACGCCAAGTGTGAGCTTGGCTGACGGCCGAATGCGCGGAGCGCCGACTACGGCGCGCTTCTGTGCGAGGCCGAAGGCCAAGCTGCAAGAGAGCAGAGCTTGGAATTGAACTATTGGTCCATGTAAGCAAGTCCGAAGGCCGATAAAGACCGAGGCCATAGTGTTAAAGACCTGGAGCAGGTGCATTTGTGCGAGGCCAAAGGCCGTGCTGCAGTGGAGCTAAGATCGGAGAAGAACCAATGACCAAGCATTTTAAAAGCGAGGCCGAAAGTTAGGCTCCAAACAGGGCCGAAAACTTGGAGGTTCAGATAGCGGCTTACTATGCGAGGCCAAAGATTGGGCTGCGAGAGAGCAAAGATTGAAATTTGAACAATGGCCAAGGTTAAATGAGACCCGATTCCGTTTCCGATGCCTTCCGTGCGAAGCCAACGGCCACCTTTGGGCGTGAAAGCACTTAATATCTGAAATTAACCCCCTTTTACACCTTTTAAAGATATTCAACCATGCTTGCAATGGTTAAATTAGCGGTGAATGACGGATGAGCTAGCCAGCTGGCAAAATTAGTCATTTCGTTGCCCTAACACTAGTAGCGCGGCTACCAAACAGAAAAGTTTGAATTTACCATCGATATTTTTGAATTATATGGACCTAAAATACCTTTTGAATGTCTATAAGCTATTCAGACTGGCCCCGTTAAAGATCTAAACTAGATAAAATATTTAATTATCTGATTCTGAAAGTAGTAGTATCTAACAAGGTCACGCCGATGCCACGCCGATAGCGCAGCATCGGCGGCGGCGGCGCGAAAATTTTGTCGGCGGCGGCGGCGCGCCGGCGCGGCGCTCATATCTAATACCTATAACAACAACGAGCCGTGAACGATTAGCCTTCAGGGCGTTAGCGGCATAGTTCAATACGCTAGTACGATTCATTCCGGCCTAAAGTTAAACCACTGAAGGGCTTGGTCACTTTTTCAGGGTTCCGTACACAAAGGGTAAAAACGGGACCCAATTACTAAGACTCCACTGTCCGTCTGTCCGTCTGTCGTGTCACCAGGCTGTATCTCATGAATCGTGATAGCTAGACAGTTGAAATTTTCACAGATGACGTATTACGTCCTAAAAAGGACGGAACCCTCGATGGGTGAGTTCGACTCGCACTTGTCCAGTTTTATTTAGTATATGACATCTATAACAATATATAACTTTAACTTGTTTATTCCAGCTGCTGCAGCTGACCTGGCAGTGCAGCAGCCGAGCTTTCCCCGAAGAAAACATCAGCGTGTACACCTCCAACACCACCACAGGTCAAGGGGACGTGTATCATCAGATAGCCACTAATATCGCTGAGAGGATCACTTCTCCCATTTATAGGTAAGTCTTTTTTGCAAGTGAATAGGGAATATTACGCGAAACTCTCCGTAGGGTGCGCCACTACCACAATCCGTCACAATCTGGGGGTCTACCGCGAAACAAGAAAATTGAAATTTCGTTATCTATCCTCCCTATCACTCTTGCATATTCGAGCGATAAAGAGGCAGATAACTAAATATCGATTTTCACGTTTCCCGGTAGGCCCTTGTTACCAAACCGATGCATCAATGTCATATTTTATTGTATGAAAACTTGCCAATAACAGTTTAAGGCACAGTAACACAGTATGTATAAGTTACTCTGTGGTTTACTAGCTAGCTTAGTGCTGCATTCTGGCGGCAGAACATTGCAGTAATACCCCCTATTCTTCTAAACTTTCTAAAGAAACACCAGCGTTTATATCTACTTCTAACACCATAGGCTATGGGAACGTGTAAGCATTATCAAATAGCGAATAATATTGCTGGACACCTTCCCTATTTATATTTAGATTATTACTGCTACGGTTCAATTTGAAATTTATTACAAAATAACAAATTCCAAGTATAAACCGTTTGAAATTTGGAACTGGCTGCGTTTACGGTGTAATTGAATGAGTTTTCAATAACTATTAAGGCCTGTGCACACCGGGTGCGAGTACGTGTGTGCGTTGTAATATACAGATCTTTTTGAGTGACGTGTGCGTGCACAGGGCGAACATCTTAGAGCACGTGCACGTCTACGCAAGAGCAGCTCTGCTGGTATGCTCTGGCATTTACTATTATATGTCAATGCACAGGCAGCTTAAAGCTGATACGTGCACATCAATGTCCACTTGTGTTTGTAGTCTACGAAAGTGTTCATCGAGTTTGTTTTTAAAACAGTTTATCGAAGGTGCACTGATCACTGACTCGGGTAAACTGTTCCACACTTTCACTACGCGGTTAGATAGGAAGTGTCATCTGGAGTTGCTACTACTCTGCGTCCATGTCAGTTTCAGAGAATGTCCTCTCAGTCTGTCATTTATGTTGGGAGTAAAAATATCGCCTAAACCGGGTTCGTTGTAGTGTCCTGTGAGTATTTTTATGTTTCTATCAAGTCACCGCGTTGCCTTCGCTGCTCCAAGGTTGTCAGGCCCAATTCCTTTAATTTATCTTAATATGGTTGGTTACGAAGAGATGGTAGCAATTTTGTGGCTATTATAATACGTGTTGGAACTGTTGGAGCCTCTGGTAACAAATAGTTAAGGATAACTAAAAAAATTACAAGAATAATCACAAATATCTTGATCTTTCCAGGTTCCTGGGCATTGGTACAAACAAAACTGCACCAACGACCAAGAAGCCATGGGTCCACATTGAATCCCTCGACGAACCAGAAGACGTTGCTAAAACAGACCTCAAACCACTCGACAATGGACTTGAAGACCGCGACGTTGAAGAACTATCAGTAGAAGCTCTGAAGAAAAATGATAAGAAACCTGAAAAAATAACACTTTATTCCAATTATCTACCTTCCAAATTAGAAGCACTTGATAACAAAGAAAATGATACAATAAATGAAGTTGATGATCCTTTCGAATTCGATGATGATGACGATGATTTCGCTACAAAGCCTAGAGAAGGCGGATTTGTGTATTACTTAGAGCTTTTAGGGAGCTTCTTCCAGCTAGCTTTAGGCGCTGTTTTGGCGATATTTAAATCGTCATCGGGTTCAAATTAGGTATTTAAAATATTTTTAGAACTTCTAGTCGTGAGTAAGTCAGTATTTTTGATTAGAGATTTTACCAGTGTAATAATCAATTAAGTGTCATATTTTACAAATTAATTTAGCAAAAGTACGAAAAAAATATTATCAGTGTGTTTGCAAGTTACCAAACTTTTTCTTTGTTAATTAACACAGTTTAATCAGAATTTTCTTTATTACTTTACAAATGTTAGGATTACAAGTACAATTTTTCTTCATCATTTCTTTGTTTACGGTTTTTGTATTGTTTAAATTGATTTTAATTTTATTTGTATTATCTATCGCGTCAATTGTTATGATGGGGCTCGGAATGTTTTCATATTTTAATCCCTTTGGTATCAAATTTGTTGATTTATTTATTTCAAATTCTTAAAAAATAATTTTACAATGTAATATAATGAATCAGTGCCATCATCATCATCACAAGTAGGTATTATACATATACATATATTTTATCTTGTGTCTATAATGTGTATATCGTCGAATTTTGAATTAATCACAATTATTTAATAAATGTAAAATAACTATTTTTTTAATCTCATTTATTTCCTTGTTTACTTTTATTTATTGCACGCAGTATTATAACAAACCAAAAGGGGCCCTATTTCACTTTTCGCAATAATACGCGTGACACACCAATGACACCATAAAGTAAACCTATTTTTATTTTTTTATTAATTTTCCCAAAACGACGCAAAAAGCTACTGGTTTTTATTTCACTAATTGCTTAATGGAACAAATAGCATTATGCGAAATACCCAATGAATTAAATTATCATAAATAATCAGAAAGGAAAAAATACAAATTGCTCCTCCGAGTAAATTTATGTAAAATATGTTTAGTTATCCGCCATTGAGGTTTTCTTCGTTCATTTAAAATATTTAAATCATCGAATTGGTATTCTTTGAATTGTAAAGTAGGCCTAAATTAATATCCTGCCATGTTTTCGGAAATTTATCAATATACTTTAAATTATATGGGACTCAGTCATCCAGTTACTTAAAATTATACATTATATTTTTTATGGCTTTATTTGAGTGTATATTTGCTTTTTGCACTTAATATATAATTATGTTTTAATACCGTGTGTAAATGATGTTGAAATCTTTATCCTTAATTGTTTAAATGATATATGAATTAAAACGCGTTAATCACAATTATGATATATTTCGGAGATTAGGTATTCAATGTCTCAATTTTCGAGACCGGTGTGAGTTATTTAAATAAAAATACATAGGTATATTTTTTTAAACATATATTTTTACTGGTGAAAAGTAGGTACTTATAGTAAAACTGCTATTTGCTGACTTTACAGGTTCAAAAGACATTACTAGTAAGTATCAGATAAAGTTGTTTAGTACTTATATATTATCACTATTATTGTAATAAACTCTGTGTTTATTTAACGAGTGCTAAAAATAACTTATTTAATAATAATATTGACTTAATTATGAATAAAAATCTTAAATGCATTGCGTTTTATAATAAATCTTAACTATACCTAACGTTTTCGTAATACAAATTTCAGAATTTGCCACGGTATAAAATAACTCATGGCAAGTCTACATAACTTTAATATGGTACCCTGATCCAACCATTATTTATTACCTAGGAAAAAAAACAATTATCAATACAAACGAAAATCCTTCTGCATTTTGATTATGATGCCAAAAATTTAAAGTTCCATTTGTTATAATAATTTTTATCTACCTAAAATGTTTTAGTATACCCCAATGTTCTGTATAACAATTACTTATTACTATTGAATCTGTTTAATATATTACTTATATTATTTCAGGAAGAGGGAAGACATTAACATCAGGTAACCTTTTGTAACAATAGTAGAAACTCAATTGTTCAACGTATTATATCATGATACGTTTGGCTAAATGTTAAATGATGCACAAAATGCTTATGCCATTCATTACGCTTATTTCTAAAGTCTGTTATACACTAATTCATTAAGACGAAAATTTAATTAATTGGCTGATTTTTCCAGAAACTTTAGTCGTGGCGATCACGATCGAGGCAAAAAACAAACTATGTTTTTTGTCAAATAATTAAAATTTTAAACTTTTCAGAAACTACTTACTAATCTTAACTTGTCTTGGCCCTTCACACACCATAATTAATTCAGTAACTGATGACAAGGACGCAGCTCTACGTTAGACACGGTAGCCATATCTGCATCACACTTATACGTTCCTGTTGTCACGGCCCGATTCAAACTTTAAGATACATCAATTAATAGATCTAAAAACGATATGGATTAGATATCTTAGTGTCAAATGTGACGTTTCTTCAAACAAAAACGTCACTTTCGACACTGACACATCTAATCCATATCGTTTCTAGATCTATTAATAGACGTAAGTATCATAAAGTTCGAATCGGGCAGTAAGTTACTGAATTAAGTAAGTTGTGTTAAGTTAAGTTTAACTTAATCTAAAGCCTGTTATACACCAGCGGCTGCAGATACCGTATCTCACTCGACAGTTTCGACTCGTCCCTCGCCAGCTCGTCGACCATCTCGCGCGCCCTGTTGTTGGCGTATTCGTGCTGACAGTCTTTACGTTCCACCATATTGGATAAAGCTAGGCGGAGCTGCGCGCGCGCGCCGCCGTCGGCGGACTCGGAGAGGGTTTGGAGGACGTCGGGGGAGAAGCCCTGGAATTTAAGGGGTTTGTTATTTGGCTAAGGGCCACTTGCACCATTCCACTAACCCGGTGTTAACCGGTTAAACCTGGAGAAACCATGGTTACCAGTACAATTTGACACTGGGTCAACGGTTTAACGGGTTAACCCCGGGTTAGTGGGATGGTGCAAGTGGCGCTAATATGAGTATGCTTAATTGTGCAACAATCAGTTAAAAATCAATAGGTAACAACAGGTGGTGTTATAGCTAAAAAGCGATCTCTTCCTGACAACCTTATACGTATTTAGAAAAAAAAAGTTTGAGTGAGGCAAAACAAATGTAAAAGTAAAACGATGAAAAGAATAACGGTATGAATAATTTCATTAATAAATAATCGACAATCTTACATGAATAAACCCAATAGAAAACAATCATTAATTATAATCAATCAAACAAAAAACTACAACGGTAATGAAAAACTAAATAGGACGAATGAAATACTAAACTACTTTACGTAGTACAAAAATACCTAAAGATTTGTTCACCCTGCTCAAGAAGTTAATGATCCTGGGTTCTAGTCCCGATGTAGTATTTATTTGTTTTATAAGCGCGAAAATTGAATGATGATAATGTTTCTTACGAAGTTTTGTTTCCTAGTTTTTCTATTATTTATGTATTAATTTATCACACATAAAATCGTCATCAACCTACAGCGTATCTACAACGCGGCCTTTTAAGTTTACCTTGAGACTATAATATTTTTTAACCCGATCTTAACTATGTCAGGTACCTACTACCTGCCTAAATCACGCTAGACCGGGCCGGGACTGGGCCGGAGCTACCGGCGCTTCGTTTTCTATGGAAAGTACCACGTGATCACCAATCAGCCGTCATAGAAAAATAAGTTCATTAGCGATAAAAGTTTGTACCAATCATTTTTGGTACAAGCTTTTATCGCTGACTGTACTTTTCTTACGACAGACAACAATTAGGTTGCGTTGTTTCATCACAGAGTTCCTATGGCCACCTCCTGTCTCCATCATCAGATCAGTTCGACAGTACCATATTATTGTATTGTCATCAGAACTATATACAGCTGCCAATTTTCATGACCCATGATCCTTGGAAGATGGTTAAATTAGTTACCTTAGATTCCATTACATAGTTACATACAGGTCGACCTAATAAAAGCTTGTTAATGACATGTCAGACACCTCGGCCCGGGCCCGGCCCGGCCTAGCGTAAGTCATTTTTAAACCATAACTTATCGATATATCCAAATCACGTGTCGCAAAATGGATATAATGGTATAAATAAGTAAAAGGGTCATAAAGTGTGAACATAAAATTCGGCACACAACATAAAAAGGTCTCCTGAAAATCCCATGAACGCCATATCTGTAATCTTTCACGACATTGTACATTAACAGGGTTATAACTCACAAGGTTCAAGCCATGAGCCTAAACAAGAATTTATTTTCCACTAGTTAAATTAAAACAAAAAAAGGAAACATTTCAAGGAAATTTCCCGGAAACTTATTGGGGTGTCTGGCGACCTACGAGCAGGGTCATATTTTGCCCAAACGCTTAGCTTAGCCAAGGACCATGATAACCAATATATTATAATATTGGTTATGGTCCTTGGCTTAGCTGGGTCATACAGATCACTGTGTTATGTCTTTCCTGTAGACATACACAAGAGTTAAGGGCTATAAAGGTTAATTTTCTTATTTAACCCTTATCCACGTGAAAAGGTCCTCCTTTTATTTAAAGAACTATGATAAAATCATTGCTTACATGCCCACAAGCTGTTAACTATTGCCCACAGCAGAGAAAAATGTACTGTTCAATACATTTTTCTAATAGGCAATAGTTAACAACTTGTGGGCATGGAAGCAATGATTTTATCATAGTTCTGTAAATAAAAGGAGGACCTTTTCACGTGGATAAGGGTTAAATAAGAAAATTAACCTTTATAGCCCTTAACTCTTGTGTATGTCTACAGGAAAGACATAACACAGTGATCTGTTTGACCCAGCTATACAGCGGGGAAATGCGGCCAGTGTCCTGGGGTCTATGTCCTAGGTGTCATTATGTTTCGCCGAAAATTGATTACCTGTGTAAATATTGTAAATATATATTCCTAAAGGTAGGTTATAAAAAACCGGGCAAGTGCGAGTCGGACTCGCGCACGAAGGGTTCCGTACCATAATGCAAAAAAAAAAAAGAAAAAAAAAGCAAAAAAAAAAACGGTCACCCATCCAAGTACTGACCACTCCCGACGTTGCTTAACTTTGGTCAAAAATCACGTTTGTTGTATGGGAGCCCCATTTAATTCTTTATTTTATTCTGTTTTTAGTATTTGTTGTTATAGCGGCAACAGAAATACATCATCTGTGAAAATTTCAACTGTCTAGCTATCACGGTTCGTGAGATACAGCCTGGTGACAGACAGACGGACGGACGGACGGACGGACGGACGGACGGACGGATGGACGGACGGACGGACGGACGGACAGCGAAGTCTTAGTAATAGGGTCCCGTTTTACCCTTTGGGTACGGAACCCTAAAAAGGAAACAGAATGACGAATAAAAATGACATGAATCTTTTAAAATGACATAGGTACTATCTTAGGAATCTAGGAAATTGTATAGAGCAGTGTGGCATATATTGGAACCACCGTCGGTAAAACAAAATACAAAGGTTTGTGTTGAAAAATTGTATATTTGGGGGTAAGATCATGATGAATTTCGTACATTCGACGTTAAATATACTTATGCATACTTTTCGCCATATTTTAACAAAGAAGCAAAAAGTGTTGACGCATTTTTGTCGTCGACTGTACATATACAAGCCTTACCACGACTGTCTTATCAGTGTCAAACTTACATATTCGCTAACGTCTGCGTAACTTACTTTCTATACATCTCGCTCACACTAATATGCGAGGACGAGCGATGATTGTGCATTATATTACAAAGGCAGTAACATCAACAAAAACTTTAATGACAACGACATGATAAAGGATGATGTGTCCAAACCAAATCGTACATACTTACATGAAAAACAAATATAATACAAAAAATATTATATTGAACGAAGAGCAAACTACAGAAATTTCTTTCTGTAGTTTGCTCTGAAGTTCTTAACTAAAATTGGAAGGTCTGATTTTAGTTGTGTCCCCTTTCTTGGCGGAATGAAACCGCTTTACGGCGTCGTTGTTAAACTTTTATCACGTTCACGTTAAGACGCGCGTGCCCACAACGCACTTAAATCTAACCGTAATACGGACACTATTATTGTACTCTTGTACAATCAATCAACTAACTAACTATTTTGGCTCTGTGATCCAAACATGAAGAGAGGAAGAGGAAGACCCAGAATAAATTATTTCAACCAAATAAAAGAAAAGGTTCAGGTCGTGTCATACCAGAAGGTTAAGAGGAGTTGGCAGAGGACCGGACGAGTTGGAGATTGCTCCACCGACAAGAGCACAGCTCTTAAATATAAAGAAGAAGAAGAAGATCCAAAAATAGTCTTGGCCTCCGAAACGAGCGCGTGCCACCAGTCCCGATCCTGTGCAACTTCCTGCCAATACAATACTTGTACAATCCCTGATTGAAAATCCTTAGTTTTTGATTTTTGATGCCTGATTCGACGCATTCACTGTTAATAAGTTTCAACAGTTACATCACAATGTTCTTTTGGTTTAAAAATCCTGCTTTCGATTACTGGCTTTCGTTACTATTATTTCGAAAAAATACTTGCATTTGGACACTGTGTCCTCCTCACGTTGTCCCGGCATTTTTGCCACGGTTCATAGGAGCGTGGGGTCCGCTTGGCATTTGGACTATTCATCAATTTCCCGAAACTGGCGAGTCCAAGTCTCAAATTCCCAAAGGGTTGCGTAGTGGGGCAGTGTTAACCTTTATAGTTTTGGATTACAATGGAGCCGTGCCCTTATAAAAGTGTCCGTCGCGACCAATAAACCTTTTATCGATCCCTTTGTACAAGATGCTCGGTTTTATAGCGAACGTAACTCGTGGACGATAGGGTGTCCAGTTACGAGTCTACTCAAATTCCTTTGACAATCTCACCAAAATTAGGTACATAAGGGCACTTGTACTGAACCCTAGTGTACATTTCATTCGATAACGTGACGTGCGTCTGTTTTTATATGGGATTTTGAACAGCACCCCACGTATTGGAAACTCAAAATCCCATACAAAATGACACTTAACGCAAACTCGTACGTCGCGAGTACGTCACGTCACGCTCTTGAATGAAATTTACACTAGGGTTTCAGAACCACATCATTCAGCCATAGGTAGATACTCACAGTTGCAATCTTTTTCCATACCTATCCATAAAATACGTAGCTGAACGGATATTTAAATTTATTTTGTACTATAATGTAACATTGTAAAATGACATGTAATATGAATTATTATTAATTATACGAATATGAATATTACCTAGTGTACTTTATCATCTATAAATTGTTCCCTGTCTGAGAATTCAATATGATGTTGACAGTTTTTATTGATCTAGTGGAGTACACATTCTGCGATTCCCAGCGGATTCGGACAACCGTGAAATTAGGTTTACATTATGTTTATGGTTATAGAAGATTCAGGAAAAAAATAATAAATTTGTTTGAGATGGAAATGGAATGTTATGCCATTAGGATTGGGACTAGATAACGTCCCCTTTGTTTCAACTAATTTATTTTATTAGGATTAGTGGCGACATGCTATTTACTTTATTTTGTCAATGAGAACAAAATGTAACATAATAACTCACAATACCTACATACCTAATGTTTTATTTTTAGTTACAGAAAGCAGGTGGTTTTGAACGATATAAAAATATTCGTAACGTAACGTTAGTAAAATTATTCCCCGTTTATGTCCCGTTACTTTTAGGTACTGGAAATCATGAGTATCATACTGACCAAATCGGCCAATCTATAAATATTATAGTTAATAGGTATTAAAATACCTATTAACCTTAAAATGAATAATGACTATGATATTGTGATGATAAATCGGCTTAAATTGACTCTTATAATAGCTTGTGGTTTTAAGTTTTTAACAATGGTTTTGAGACTTATTGTCGGTCTGATTAGATCTACTTAGTGTCCGGAAAAAGACTCATTGTAGGTACTTACTTAATGTATTTCATTTAGAGGGCAACATCTTACAATTTATTGGTCATATATGGTGCCTTAGAGAAAAAGGAAACAACTAAAAATTAGCCAAAAAAGCTTAGGATTTTAGGGCCTGTTTGAACTACGCGTAAAAGCATCAATATCAAAAATTAATTGTGGTCTAATACAGTATTTTAATTTACAGACACCTCAGATTACTAAGAATTCTGATTAGAAATACACTGTTTTATTCCTTTGGGATGCTCCCGAGAACCTTGTATAATTAATTAAAGCAATAGGAATAGGAACTAAACAGGAAGGAATGTTTGCATTCGATGCAAAGTTGCACCGCCGGGAATACTTGATTTCCCTGAGGTGAGGGTATATTGATTGCTTTGACGCTTTACCTTTGAATAGTAAATAACTATTTAGATACTGTATTAATTGTAAGATTCTAAGAAACTAGAGGAGTTATAGTTGATAAATTTCATAAAACGCTTTTGTTATGCTTGTATTGTCGAAAAAAGTAAATATACTCACATAATAATCCGAAAGCCTCTGCCGCTTTGCCTCCCTGCTTAGAAGATCATACAACAGCAGCAACCTCAAATTCGAGGCACTCAGCTTCGACCCTCCTTTATTCCCCTGAGGCCCAGCCCTCACATCCTCGATCAACCTCTCATCATCAGGATCATTCGCCAGTTTAATCATCTCCCTTACACTTGGTGATAAATACTGGAGATTCTCTTCCCAATCATCAAGCATCAAACTATCTGAGCGTGATATCTTATCGACATCAGCTTCAAAATGCGGTGGAAGAAGATGCGACTCTGGACTCGGTTCGATTAGTGGCTTCACTTCTTCTTCATGTATAGAGAGTAGAGGCTCGTTCGTGTTGGTTTTCTGTGGCTGGATGACTGTGTATGGGGCGTTTTGGTTGGGGGGGAGGAGGTAAGTGCGGTCGTTGGGTTTGGGGGGCGCGAGGGGGGCGTAGAGGCCGGGCTTGTGGTATGGTGTTGTTTGCTGCCTGTAAATAAGAAAGTTGACTTTTATTATCGTTTATATTTTTAAGTTCTTGCTTTGTTTGGTTTTCACTTTTATTTCTTGTATAGATATAATTTATCATAAATACGAGTGTAAAAGACTTTGCTTTTGTAGTGGCAAAGTGTGGAAACGCTGCTATTACAAGTCATACTTTTATTAGAATGTGAATTTTTGGTAGCTACCACACTATGCCATTTTGCAAGTATTGTTTATACACTCAAAACGATTGAGCTTTGACTCTGAGTGTGAGCAAAAGTACATAATTAAAAATTAAAAATGACGCAATCTTTTTTATTACAAGAGCGAAGAAAAGAGTTTCAAACAGATATCTAAGTCATATTAATAAAAAAATCTTCTTTGCCAACTTTGGCACGGAAAACTAAATTCTTAGTTACTCATAAAGTTTCCCCAGCACGGGACAAAATTGGATACCATATTTCAGTAAACTTTAAATTATTTTTTCTCCTTAACGTCTTTCGTTAACTTCAGTTTGAGGTGAAATATTACTGCAACTGCACTGCAGTGGCAGTAACTCAGCAGCAGTTGGCCATTTAACACGCAAAGTTTAACAAAGAAACTGCATTCAAGTCGGAAAGCGCAAAAAGGCGGGTTAATATAAACGTTGAAATTGGAAAAATTTCTATGTATCGAATTTAGCAAGAGAGAGATGGGTCAAACAGATCACTGTGTTATGTCTTTCCTGTAGACATACACAAGAGTTAAGGGCTATAAAGGTTAATTTTCTTATTTAACCCTTATCCACGTGAAAAGGTCCTCCTTTTATTTAAAGAACTATGATAAAATCATTACTTACATGCCCACAAGCTGTTAACTATTGCCCACAGGAGAGAAAACTAGTGTGTTATCGCGAACAGCACATTTTTCTAATGCTAGAAAAAACAAACTATAGCTAATCAAAGTAATGTATCATCCATCTTTATCTATTTATACTGAAACTTGGTATAAAAATAATCTCTGAAACCATCTAAATTCTAAACGAGCATCATATAGGTACTTATGAATTAATAATATAGAAAGCGTGAATTAAAGTTTCAAACTTGCTATATCCTCTATTTACAAAAGATCTTAACCGACAACACACCCATATTAATATATTACCTTTTGTTATTACGCAATTTGCAGCAAAGTTTCAACTTTATGGAAATAGTTGAGAAGCAAGGAAAGTTGGTGTTAGAGACCAGTTAATAATTATTATTTCTAATCTAACGAACAGCGAATCTAAATAATTATTTACAGCTACGTATGCTATAAAATGACTAAGTACATTGTTTTTGATAGATATAATTTTGAGTGGCTTTTGTGCTAAAAATTAACGTCACAGGTTGGTATGATGTTAAATAATATTTAATTAATTTAATATTCCATAAGAGCTGCATACTAGTTCAACTTTGACACATTATACTTATTACGATACAAAATTAAGGCCATGGAACAGTCGTGTTATAAGTTATTTTTATCTAGAGCTGAAAATAATATCAGATTTAATTCCAAACATTTTTGGTCATTCATAAAGCCCAAAACTGATAGAAACGATACCGGTCTTCCTGACACTTTATTTTTAGATAATAGGTCAGAAAATGATGGTCACTCTACAGCTAATTTATTTAATGACTTTTTTCTATCTGTTTTTGAACCCATTGTAAATACGTCGAGCTCACTTGATTCCATAGAAAATAATCTGCCAGTAAGCGTTATCAACACCGTTGAAATCACTGTGCCATTGGTCGAGAAGCATCTGAAGATGTTAAACGAGTCAAAGGGTAGTGGGCCCGACGCTATTCATCCAGTATTTCTCAAGCGTTGTAGTAGCTCTTTAGCGTTACCGATAACACTATTGTTTAATGGTTCTCTGAAATCAGGAGTGTTACCCAAGATCTGGAAAAAATCAATTGTAGTCCCTATTTTTAAAAAGGGTGATAAACGAGACATTAAAAACTATCGTGGCATATCAAAACTATCAGTTATACCTGAACTATTTGAAAAGATTATTTATGATACTCTATACCCAACAGTTAGACCTTTACTGATAACCCAACAGCATGGTTTTATCAACAAACGATCAACAGAAACAAATTTATGTGAATTCCTGGATTACATTTTAACTGCCATGGATGGGGGCTACCAAGTCGACGCCATTTATACAGATTACTCTAAGGCTTTTGACAAAATCTCCCACTCCATATTACTTAAAAAGTTGGAACACTTCGGCATTCATGGCGATCTACTCAGATGGCTTACATCTTATTTGCGAGATAGGACACAAGCTGTAACTGTTAAAGGCTTTACATCCAGTTTCATCCCTATTACGTCGAACGTCCCGCAGGGTTCCCATTTGGGACCTTTATTATTTAACATTTATATTAATGATGTTATACACTGTTTTTCACATTCAAATGTATTACTATATGCGGATGATACTAAGATTTTTACAGTTATTAAATCTGAAGATGATTGTTTCAAGTTACAGGAAGATTTAAACAGACTAAATATATATTGTACAAATAATAAACTTTTCCTGAATATTGATAAATGTTCCATAATTACTTTTTCGCGGAAATATCAGCCCATACATTTCAAGTATAAGATAGGTACGCAAATACTAAATAGAGTTAACGAGGTCAGGGACTTAGGAGTATATATCGATAGTGAGATACAACTGACGTCTCATGTTGACAAAATTACGTCTAAAGCCTATCGAATGCTCGGGTTGATCCTTCGACAGAGTAAAGATTTTAAAAATCCCAACACAATACTTCTCCTCTATAATGCATTTGTTAGATCGCATTTGGAATATGCATCTGCAGCATGGAGCCCCCTATACTCAGTACATATAAACTCAATAGAACGAATTCAAAAAAAGTTCCTTAATCGTCTTAAATATAAATTCAATTCCTTCGTCTATGATAATTTAGAAAGTCTTCAGATGCGTAGAGAAAAGAGGGATATCACGTTCTTATATAAGATTCTGAATAATATTGTTGACTCCCAATATTTTGTAAACAAATTGTCACTTAGATGTCCAACCTTTCGTACCAGGTCCACTTATTTGTTTTCCATTCCGTTTAGTCGTAAAAGATATGCAAACAATAAGTATTTAGTAAGAGCATGTAGTACTTATAATAAGAAATATTTACATATAGACATGTTTCACTTAAATCCCACTAAATTTGTATCTGCAATGAAAGTAACAAAAAAGAAAACAAATGATAATAATAATAAATAATTATCAAACAATGATCACTAACTTTTAATGCAGCAAATCTGTATAAAACGCTTCTTCTTCTTGAATGTTGTAACTAATTAACTTGTTCCATACATTTTGTCATTAATTGTAGTCTTGTCATTTGGTATTCATTGTAGTCCTTTGTCATTAATTGTATAATCTTTAGGTTTAGTTTGTAATTGCCTTGTTAATTTATATAAGTGCATGCTACTTCTCTCAGAGCAATAATTGTGTTACCCACAAGTGGAAACTGTTCTGGCAATTGTATTAACTTAATTATTTTAACTATATGTGTAATTATATGCTGTTTGTTTCCCTATGCAAATAAAAAAAAAATATATATATATATAAAAAATTAAGCAATGCAAACGTTCATAAAGCCTGACAAGATTCTTTGGCCTTTCCTTTAAATATAGTGGATTATTAGTAGTATGTACTATGCTATAACCCGCCTATAGTATAATCACCAATTGACTTCACAAACGCATTTTTTAAGTATTGCCATGAGCAGTCTTTATTTTCAACAGGTCTCTGTCATTGCCAATTAAAATTTAGTTACAAACTAAAGGGAAAGGGTGAACGCGATGAAAGCCTGGCCAAGTTTGTATTTCATAGGTAGATTGTTAACCGGGTAACAATCATAGGTAAGTGTGTAAGATATTGACGATTACTTTGTAAACGTGTGTTTAATAGTTCTCGAAAATAGTTCTAGAAACGATACGGATTAGATGTGTCAGAAGAAGAAACGTCACATTTGACACTGACATATCGTTTCTAGATCTATTAATTGACGTATCTTAAAGCTCGAATCGGGCCGTTATTTTGTATTTTTTATAAAGTAGGTATCAGGCGCATAAAGGGACAAAAATTGTTTTAGTATGAGTTAAGGTTGTGCGACTTTCCTGTGGACATCATTAAACAAAGGAACTCTTTCGTACAACTTTATCTTTATCAGCGTTAAAACTATCTATTTCTTTTTTTTCTACTTCGACGTATATTAGTCTTCGAAAAATGTATCGATCTCCTTAACTTTTGTAGTATCCACAGAAAACGCCGATTTTCCCGAGTGTTTTTGACCCATAAAGCTAAAGAAAGTAAAATAAAGAGTAGAAAAAGTAATATATTATACAGTGAAACCTGGATAATGGATATGGAGGGTGACCGGCTATTTTGTGTCAATTAACCAGGTTTTTGCTCGCTACATTATTTCAATTACAGAGGTGATAATAAGTAAGACTCGTTTCAATAATGGAGGTAATAAGAAGAGCTAAAATAACGGATTTTTTAGCACAGTGTCAATTATAGAGATCTTATTCTTATTCAATTACAGAGGCAAAATTACGAAAAGCACTAAAATCTAAATTGAAAGTATAGAGGTTCCAGAATTTCAATTATAGAGCCCTTTTGGTCTCAAGGGACCGGGACCGGACCTTTAGTTGCTATTATTGAGGTTTCCCATTTATCCAGGTGCCAATTAACCAGGTTTCACTGTATCATTAAAAATAGAAAAATAGAGAAAAAAAGAAGGAAGACAGCAGAAGACCATCACCTAGTGGCACCCGGCCTGTTGAACGGATACGTATTGACATACACCGCGTCCGGCCTCGCCGTCGGTCTGCCCGTCGTCATCGGCCTACCGGTCGGCCGACTGGTCGACTTGGTCGGTCGACTGGTCGTCGTTTTGGGCTCGTCGCGCGCCTCGAAGGCCATTTGGTCGGTGAGGTGGGCGATGACTTGCATGGCGACGGGTAGGTAGGAGTCAGAGAGTGCGACTTGCTGCTTCGCTGTGTGCACCTGGAGATTTAAAAGAAAACTGTTAGCGCTACATCTTACCATTTCATATTCCAGTGAGATGACTACATGGCAGGTGGACCAAAAATGCTAAAGGATTGGCGACCGCTTTTGCATGAAAGAAGTTATCATTGGGTGGTCGACATTCGGAGCATGATATGAGGATTTTTATCGGAAAATTAATAAAAGAAATCATATGATAGAATTAATTCATTTCAAAATGTTAAGTATATGAATATATACAGTAGCAATTCATTTCAAAATCTTATATGAATATATACAGTAATTCACGTAATGTCAAAAATCTAAATAAAAAAAAAATCAAAATTATTTATTCAATCAAGAGTAAATTACAGATAACATTATAGTATTTAGTACCTCTTTTTAAGTAAATTATTACCTGTGTTAAGAGGTACTGCTCTTCTCTTATTTTAACAATAACTCTTAATTATATTACAATAAAATCTAATGAAATACAAACTAACATAACGTATTCTCTTGAAATAATATATAAAACATGAGTTCGGTATCTATGATCTATGTATGATGTATTTTTTATCCTTTCCTTTTCGTATTTATGTGCATTGGATGTATGTATATAAGTAAATTTATTCAATTTCAGCAATTTTTAGTAATATGTTTTCTATATTATGGTATTATGTTTTCGACTTAATCCAGTCCATTATATATTTTTTGCATTCATAATAAGGTAAATGGTAAATGTTTATTTGTTTATTGATGAAGTTATACAATTTAGTCGATCTAGTGGTGTATTATTGTCTACTCGCAAAGGTAGTGTTAATAGACGTGGTTGGTAAAATATTATCTTTTCTTCTTCTATTTTGTACAATGGATTTAAAATGCAAAGATTTGTGCCGTCTTAAAGTGGTAAAAAGAATGTATAGTTTTCTAACAGATAAAACGTCGGATAGCTTATACAGGTCTATGGTAGGGTATCTAAAAGGCTTGAAATGAATTACTTTTAATAGAGATCTTTGAGCTCTTTCAAGTTCTAGAAATTTCATTTTTGTGGCGCCTCCCCAAACTGGTATACAATAAGTAAGGATAGATTGAGCTAGGGTTAAATATATCTGCTTCAGTAGGTTTTTGGAGGCTATGTGTCTCAGGTTTTTAAAGATCCAAATTAGTTTTCTGGTACGGGACATTATTA
This sequence comes from Cydia splendana, assembly GCF_910591565.1. Lineage (NCBI taxonomy): Eukaryota > Metazoa > Arthropoda > Insecta > Lepidoptera > Tortricidae > Cydia > Cydia splendana. Next base: position 762,571 of record NC_085978.1, on the reverse strand, counting down.
GCTCAGTGTGCAAATGCCAGGTGAGTCGTTGGTCAACTAAAATACCAAGATATTTAGTATTATCTACTTTCGAAATAGAAGGACAGGAACAATTTTGTGGATTAATGCATGTATGGATTTTGATTTTGAAATCATTACTTGGTTGAGAACTTTTATAGTTTGTGAAGCAGATATAATTGGTTTTAGCTGTATTAAGTGTAAGTAAGTGAGAGTTAAGCCAGTGAGCTACTATGGATATAATGTGAAATCAATATTGTAAATTATGACTTTTCGTCCAAAGAAACTGAATTAAAACGATTGTTGATAAATTATTAACGCATAAGGGCCCAATTAACTCGTAGTTAGAGTTATACCAAGATAAGTCTGCAATTTTGATGGCACACGCAGTGCAAGTGTTATTTTAAACGTCAAAGTTCTATGAAATTATGACGTATAAATAACACTTGCACTGCGTATACTATCCAAATCGTTGCAGACTTTTCTTGGTCTAACTCGAACCATTTAGGGCGCCTGTACACGGTGCCGCCTCCGCGCCGACACCGCACCGCCGCCGCACGGGCTCGTGTACGCGGTACCGCCTCCGCGCCGACACCGCACCGCCGCCGCACCTCCGCGCTATGTACACGAGATACGTAAAGCCCGCCACCGCGCCGCCGCCGCGACGCCGCCGCACCTTCGCGATATGTATGCGGCAGCGCGGCGGTGGCGCGGCGGCGGGCTTTACGTGTCTCGTGTACATAGCGCGGAGGTGCGGCGGCGGTGCGGTGTCGGCGCGGAGGCGGCACCGTGTACACGCGCCCTTATACAGGATTACATGTACTGTGTAAACAGTTATAAAGGACCAGATTTAAAAAAATTGACGAGTAAAGCACCATTGTCCATAAAATATTCTAAAATTGAATATGCCACAACGTCTTTCAAGCTAGTTTATCACAACTTAGGCCGTATTTCTTCTGAGCTAGCTGTCAGTGGGCATTTGTGTGTAATCCCTTAATTATAAGTCGCCATTTTGTCGGAGGCCCTTAATTGCATCTGTCGTTAGCCTTACATCTAGTAATTAAGATAAATTACTTTTTGGGTATCTTTCCGATGTGATCTGACTTCGCTCTTTGGAGTTTGGAGTAGGTCAGTAGAAGTGGGTGACAAGGTGATTGATTTTATATGTAGTATTATCGGCGGTATTGTAGATATTATTTTTAACAAGCAGAAACGTCGGCGAACGATGCTATTAAGCTTAGGATAAATTTAAAAGTGGAAATTTACGGTCTTGGGTGAGACTTGAACTCACGGCCTCTGGATCGATACTCCAGCGCTCTGCCATCTGAGCCACCACGTCTGAGTGCAACGTCGGCGTGCAGTTCCCATACAAGTTGCAGTCAGGTTGCAGTCCGTCTGTACCGACTCTAATACGCCTTTTCCATTTCATTATTACACCTCTTTATTCAACTAGGTCACAACCTTCTAAGTCCTAGAGTTTTGAATGTGTAACCATTTTTAAATCCAATGTTGTTCAAAATTAAATTTGAATTTGTCCTTTTAACAGAACATCGAGACTTAGAAGCCAACGTGAAATATTATACTAAGCACAAAACCGGCCAAGTGCGAGTCGGACTCGCGCACGAAGGATTCCGAACCATTCCGTATTATCGAGCAAAAAAACGGCAAAAATATCACGTTTGTTGTATGGTAGCCCCACTTGTTTTTCTGTTTATTGTTTCTTGTTATAGCGGCAACAGAAATACATCATCACGGTTCATGAGATACAGCCTGGTGACAGACAGACAGACAAACGGACAGTGAAGTCTTAGTAATAGGGTCCCGTTTTTACCCTTTGGATAGGGAACCCTAAAAACGCAAAAGTTTATCAAAAGGGGTCTATATTAATTCGCATAACTTAATACTCCTAATTAAAATTGGCATAACCTATATTACGCATAACTTCTAAATCGCTTAACATTATTCCGCATAACTGAGTACGCATAACGTAAATTGTCATATCAACGATGACTTGGGATAAATATAATAAGCATAAAGTTACTTTGCATAATTATTACATTGTATAAAATATAAAAGGCAAATTAATAAAAATGTACACAGAGCGGCTCGAATTAAGGTTCAGTAGGTTCAGAGAACGAAGTTTTAAGTAAAAGTAGCGCTTTTTGAGATCACAAAAATATCACAATACGGTTGCTAAAAATATAATTAGCAATCTTGCGGCCTTTCTCTAGGGACTTCAGCGATTTAAATCCTGAGTTTTTGACTTTTGCTCGATAAAAAAAAAATTACTAAAATAGGTCTAAAATGCACATCAAAAAAATTGCACAAAATAATCAAAATATGAAAATTATTTCTAAAACCTAAAAAACCCTACAATTTAATAATGTTTTACAGCAACAAGATTATTATTTGTTACAAAAGCTTTGCTTCGTTTCGCTCGATCCTGCCTTAGCCTTGTGAACCTGACCTAACCGAGTTGGTTTTGCCCTGATCCATCTAATTCGCTTGCTTTATTAAATTATGCTAATTCATTTTGTGCCAAATAAAGTTATAGTTAATAATGTTATGCATATTTAAATTATGCGGATTCATTATTATGCGCAATGAGTGTTATGCTTTTTTTTATATTATGCCTGTTCAATGTTATGCACAATTATGTTATGCCAAATCTGTTATGCGAATTCATATTATGACAATTAATGTTAGGCGTATTAAGGGGCACCCTATCAAAAGCGTAGCTTTTAAATACATTAACATCTGTACCTCTACGCGTGTAACTCCAGACTCATACATTACTAAACTTTTACCAGCCTTCAAAGCGGTAAATTAATTCCATTTAGAACAAAAGGCACCCTTTTATCAAGTATGGCTACAGGGTTGTTCAGCCCCTATTCAGGAGTTTCATAGATTAGAACAGCTAGTTCCCTTGAGTTTAAAAATGCTACAAAAAAGTATATTGCTTAAATGTTCATGCAAGGCTTCATGTTATTTACAAAAAAACTCTGTCCATAAAATTTATCTTATTTTAAAATGAGAGCGTATTTTCGATTGTATGGGAGCTGTTTTTTGGTAGAGGCGTGACTCTTAAAAATCCCAAATTGAATAGTTTTTTTTATAATCCTCGCAGTTCAAATTAGTGGGCGTGAGATGTAGACAATAAATAATTATTAAATCAACTTGAACTTTTTAAAGTTCCAAATCGCCTACTCTCGGATTCATTTTTCTATAAACCTTTTCATATCACATGTGTAATGTATCAGTACCTAGAAGCGCTGATGGCCTAGCGGTAAGAGCGTGCGACTTTCAATTCGGAGGTCGCGGGTTCAAACCCCGGCTCGTGATGAGTTTTTCGGAACTTATGTACGAAATATCATTTGATATTTTCCAGTTGCTTTTCGGTGAAGGAAAACATCGTGAGGAAACCGGACTAATCCCAATAAGGCCTAGTTTCCCCTCTGGGTTGGAAGGTCAGATGGCAGTCGCTTTCGTAAAAACTAGTGCCTACGTCAAATCATGGGATTAGTTGTCAAGCGGACCCCAGGCTCCCATGAGCCGTGGCAAAATGCCGGGATAACGCGAGGAAGAAGAAGTAATGTATCAGTACCTATGTAGTTACATATAGGTACATTAGGAACACTTTATTTTTAATTGCGTACACCCATATCAGTAAAATCCACCCGCATCTCCCCTGACCTACAAGCGTTTTTCGCAACCGTTCCCTCTACTCGTATCTTTCACGTAGGAAAGTTGGCCACAAAATGAATATTCATTGCTATCGTCACCTCACAATGGCTTTGGGATCATTTCTCTTTCGGTTTCGAAACAGCTGTTATCTATGCTAAATACGTTGAGTTTTGTCAGGATCAAGTGCTGTTTGGGTTGCCGAAATATTTGAGTTCATACTTATAGCGTTGTGTACTATAGTGGAATTCGTATATAATGACTCCGCTTAATACTGACCAACCGCTTACTATGACTTAATTACTGTGCGAAGTTTGGTTTTGATTCTCAGTGACAAGTTGATAATTGGTACAAGGTTAATAAAACTCATCTCTGACAGAGGAATTTGAGATTAATTTGGAAAAATTAACAAAAATAAGAAGTAAATCAACTATGCTTTATGAACTCCGCTTAGTATGACGTGTTTGTCACTTCCCTTCGATGTCATTATATGCGGATTCTACTGTACAAACCTTATTTTATCAGGCCAATTCGAACGTACGAACAAGTACCGTAAGGTCGGGGTACTTTAGCCCTTACAAGGCTACTTTGTCCACCCATGAAAACCCATTTAATTATATAATAAATTCTTAAAAACGCCACTAAACGCTTTTACACAAAAACAGATTAATCACAATGTCATTTTTAAGAATTAAAAAAAAAAAATAGAATATTTGAATAAAATAGGTTTTCATGGGTGAATAAAGTAACCTTGGGGAGCTAAAGGACCCCGACCTTACGGTACGACCGAAATGCACGATAACTAAAGAACATGATTCAAATACACTTCAAATATCATTCTGATGCCAGTGTAGGTACAGTCAGCAAATACAAATGTGTAAGCATAAGCTAATAGTCATTTGAAAATTAAAATATCTTTGCAATGTTATCTTTTTGATAACATTGCAAAGATGATATTTTTGAATAGATAACTAATCTATTCAAAAATATCATCTTTTTAAGTGGCTTTAACTAATTAGGGCCACCGGCCACTTGCCCTGGCCCTTAAAATAGTAATATTTATCGATTGACTTACCACATTGAATGTGATGACCTGCACACATATGGCCAGAAGTGTCACCTGACGAATCATTGTTGCAATCTGAAAATAAACAAAACACAATTCACACTCTCTGTTTAAAACGTATAATATAACTAAGTATCATGAAGTTTCAAGAACCATACATATCTAAGCCTATACTATTATATATATCTAAGTCTGGTACTAGTTTTTGTAGCTAGAAATTGTAATAGAAGTGTTTCAGCTAAACTATAGATTGCAACATGACAAATCTTTGAACCTATTCCGAACTCGGTAACCTCCGCCCCGGCCTGTATAAAAAAATACGTGTTTTTTACTTGTCAATTTTTCAAGGCAATTTGAGTCGATTTATTCGTATAATGTTGATTCTACGGTGTCGTGGTGTGTGTGTAATGTGTATACTGCTGTATTGTGTTAATATTATTTATTTTATTTTATAATTAAACTTTATTGCACATACAAAAAGTACAACAGGTAGACTTAATGCCGTTATAGGCATTCTCTACCAGTCAACTATAGGGCGAAACAGAAAAGCGTCCATGTGGGTGCAGTGTGAAATAAACAGAAAAAAACGTAACTTTTGAACTAAGTAAAATATCAACATTCTAAATACACACACACATTCTCATATACATTTTAAATATTGTTTAAAATTAATTACTTAATACTTAATTCACATATACATTCTAAATATTGTTTAAAATTAATAACTTAATACGAGCCCTAACGCAGCCCCTTTGTTCTACTTTTGAGTTGAAGAAACTCTGCCGTTACACATTTCATGTTAAACTTATGCTGCGAGTTTGGCGCCACGTGAACTTGTGTTTGAGCGAACGTCGTCGGAGACGAAAATACAACAGAGGGCCTAGTCAAGATGCCAATCGTTTGCGCCGTAGCGAACGAAACGGTAATATCTCTCATCACCTGTGAGTGATTGATAGAGTTTGAGAGTGAGAGAACGAAACGATAATGTATCTGTGTACATTGTTTCCAAAATTGTCATCGTTTCCGAGCTCTATCACTACACCTTATAAAACAAAGCCCCCTGCCGCGACTGTCTGTAGGTATGTATGTATGTTGCCGATAACGGCGATAACGTATGTATATTCATGCGGTTTTCACCTATCAATAGAGTGATTTTGAGGAAGGCTTAGGTGAACCAATAATTTGTTATATAAGGGTTTGCGTGCGAAGCCGGGGCTGGTCGCTAGTGGACGATAAGGCTAGTGACTACCATTGAATAATTTTAAGGTTTAGACTCACTTGTTTTTAGTCACTCGAGCGACATGTTTCAGAGAGCCTAGGTCTCCTTTCTCAAGCACTAACAGTACGCGTTACACTGCCGTCGTGAACGCTGCTCGCACTGTTAGTGCTTGAGAAAGGAGACCTAGGCTCTCCGAAACATGTCGCGCGAGTGACTAAAAACAAGTGAGTCTAAACCGTAAAATTATTCAATGTTAGTACCTATGTCTCACAACAGTTTAAATTCGACTAGTGACTACCCTTTTGTTTTTACGGCTAATTCAGTGATAAATTTGAGTTTTTCACCACACCAGCTCGTAAAGCTTCTATTTATGCTTCAGAACGGATGAGAAAGTTGCATTTTATCCACAAGAAGAAAAGTAATCTGATGCAAATTTTGAGTTGTTTTTTGCAAGTTGGCTTTAGAATTGACTTTTGAGTGATGATTTTCAATGATAAATATTTAATAATTAGCGTTTATTTCTCTGATTTATAATGTAATATATTTAGTTAGCATTTTCCTTGTATCGGTGCAAACTTGGTACGAACCCTAAATGACAACATTTTAGCCAAATATTCAGGCTAACGTGACGTCACATACAGGTTGGGCAGCTTTTGTTTATAACTCGTAAACAGCGACCGTTCAACCCGGGGTCAATGACCTTAGGTATCATTTATTAATAAATAACTAATCGATCGAGAGCATTTGAGGTATTGATTTAGGTACAACTTTAGTAAAGTTGAATAAAGTTTGAGGGTTTGGTAAATTTATTTGGTAAATCTTCATACTACAAATGGTACTTGTAATATTGTTTAGTCGAGTTACGTTTCGTTGTTCGTCTGTCTGTCCGTCTGTCTGTCTGTCTGTCTATCACCAGGCTGTATCTCATGAACCGTGATAGCTAGAAGTTTTCACAGATGATGTAGGTATTTCTGTTGCCGCTATAACAAGAAATACTAATAAAGTACGGAACCCTCGGTGAGCGTGGTTTTTAATAATTATGTGGCTAAACTGTAACATAACTTTGTAATCTAACTTAGTTATAACTTTAAAATGGAGGCTTTGTACTCGTCAATTAAAGGGCCGTGGCATTACAGGGTGGTCCCAAATTCGTGGACAAAATTTTTTCGGAATATTTTTCTTACTCACACATCTTGTACAAAATGAGAAAATTAAAACTACAGTCATTAAACTCAAACAAAAAAAGAAATTTTTTTTTTCCTGTACTTTTGATACACAAACGCAAACGTTTATTAAAGAAATCTACAATGAAATGATAATGTGATTTTTTTTAATACCCCATGCTGTATTTGATGCTCACTGTAAATACCCTTTGTAATCATTTCCTTATTTTCTCGTACAAACTACAAATACCATTTCTGATTAGACTCACCAAAATATACCCCTGTATTCTGCAATTAAAGCCAAAATGCATAAAATATGCACTAGATCGAAACCTAGGTCACATAAATAACGGTTTCTATATCTGGCACTAGACAAAGTCGGATATGGGTCAGCCTAGAATGCTAATAAACTGGTTAGGTTCGAGAAAGGGCTTAGTTTGAGACCTAGATATTTAGGCTGCGTGGGCGCATGGGGGAGAAAGTACCTGAATGTAGTCTAGATCTAACTTACATTGTAGGTCTATTTTGCAATTTTACTTAAGGGCTATTTGTGGATTTAACCAAGATGACAATGGTACCTACATCGAAAAATGCCAAATGAAAGGAAGAAAAGTATTGGGATGACTTTTGCCAAAATACATTACTAATTTATTATAGATTTTCTTTTATTTATCTCTATCCGTTTTTTAAGTTTATTTTTATTTAAAAACATAATTAATATAAAATTTTACAATAAAAAGTAATCTAAAATTAAAACTACCGACAAAACTAAAACTAATACTTAAAAAATAAATAAAACAACATCCAGGGTGACCTAGCCCAATATCTTATATCTCTATCGTGTATTTTATGTTATAAGAACTGTTTTCTTTTAATGGCGCGCAATACAGATTATTTTCTGTTCGAATTAGGCCACAAGGGTGATTTTACATTTATGTTATGTTTTATCAGTAGCCAATGGAGTTGCCATAATGCTTTACCTAACGATTGACTGTTAAAGAAATTAACAGTCAATAGTTAGATAAAACAAACGTATAAAATAAATGATTAAAAACGGATAAAATTCTGAGTTTTTTTTTTATTTCAATTGGTAAAAAATAATTATATTTGTTGGTATTCGCACTCAGTGACTGTGGAAATCCAAATGAAATCACTAAAAGGTTTCTTACTAAATTAAACATTCTAGTAAATACTTTCATTGGGGTATTTAGGTCCGACTCATTTAGAAAAATATCTCTCCTATGGACAATAATATATTAAAAGTTACGACAGATTATTTTGTAAGTGGATAGTTTTTGCAGTGTAGTTTTTCCTGGCTGCTATTTAACTGATCACCAGATTTAGTAAAATTTAATACCAAAAAAATCTATTTTACCACCCTAAAATCATGAATGATCACCAAAATTATAACACCATTTTAATGTGAAATGATTACCAATTTTATTACATTTTACTATCCTTTTAAAGGAAATGACACCAAAATAATCATTATTAACCCAAAAATAGTCAATGATTACCAAATTTCAATCCCCATTTTAATGTGAAATGATAACCAAATTTTTACATCTTGCTATCCTATTAAAGAAAATGACACCAAAATAATCATTGTAAACCCAAAAATAGTAAATGACCACCAAAATTAGAACTCCATTTTAATGTAAAATGATAACCAAATTTTTAAATCTTGCTATCCTATTAAAGCAAATGGCTCCAAAATAATCATTGTAAACGCAAAAATAGTAAATGATCACAAAATTGTAACCACATTTTAATTAAAAATGTGCAATCATTTAATATATCGTTATCCTATTAAATTAATTAATCCACTTCGTCACCTTTTTCTAGTAGCATTTTATTTCTGTAACAGTCGCAGTTCTAACCTAACCTAACCCACTTTTCTAGTAGCATTTTGTTTCTGTAAGGGTCGCAGCTCAAACCTAACCTAACCCACTTTTCTAGTAGCATTTCTTTTCTGCAAGGGTCGCAGTTCAAACCTAACCAAACCCACTTTTCTAGTAGCATTTCGTTTCTGTATGGGTCGCAGTTCAAACCTAACCTAACCGACTTTTCTAGTAGCATTTCTTTTCTGTGAGGGTCGCAGTTCAAACCTAACCTAACCCACTTTTCTAGTAGCGTTTCGTATCTGTATGGGTAGCAGTTGAAACTTAACCTAACCTACTTTTCTAGTACCATTTCGTTTCTGTAAGGGTCGCAGTGCTAACCTAACCTAACCCACTTAACTGATAGCAGTTTAACTTACTTTTCTAGTAGCATAACGAAATGCTACTAGAAAAGTAGATTAGGTTAGGTAGGTATGCGGTGCGGGCTACGGGGGGTTGAGCGGGAGGGGCTAGTAATTTTGGCATCAGTTTACTTTATTTGGTAATATGTATAAATTTTTTGGTAATCATAGTGGTTTATTTAGGTGAAAATATCGCATTAATTTGGTCTTCAAGATTTGGTGATCATTAATGATTTTTGGTGATCATTCAATATATTTGGTATTTGAATACAATTTGAAGTGCAGTCGTAATTAAAGTGGTGGTACTTTTGTATTTTTAGGCCTTATTTTTTTGGTGTTCAGTATTTTTTTTTGGTAAGCATGATTTTTTTATTTAGGGTACCAAAGTATTTTTTGGTGGTCATTATATTTGTAGCCGTTTTTCCTCAGTCACCGGTTGACCACGAACGTTGTAAAGGGTTCGAAACGTCGGGATGTATAGTATGAATTCAATATACGCGATATAATCCGTTACAATAGTTTTATTTTACGACATGTATTACGTTTTTCTTATTTGAGTAGTACCTAAGCACGGTTAATGTATCCCGCTTCGTGCAGCGTAAAAATAAGCTTTAGATTTTATTAACTCAGTCTACGGGGAAGACGCGAACGAGTTAAGAATTCGGTACCTAAATTATAAAGTCAAAATGTTTGTACTCATAAACTAAAAACATAAATAATAAATAAATATTATAGGACATTTTTACACGAATTGACTAAGCCCTACGGTAAGCTCATGAAGGCTTGTGTTGTGGGTACTCAGACAACGATATATATAAATACTTAAATAGATAGAAAACAACAATGACTCAGGGCCAAATATCTGTGTCATCACACAAATAAATGCCCATACCGGGATTCGAAACCGGGACCATCGGCTTCATATAACATAAACCATAAACATAAACCTCTTAAAATAAGACATTTTGGAAGTGGTTTAAAAACAAAACACGACGGACGGTGCAACCAATCGAACAAAGGGTACGTAGGTATTTCTAAAAATTACCTGAACTCACCAATAAAATTAAGTATTAGGTATTGGTATCAATGTTTGCTCTAACGTAATTATAAATTATAATTCAATCATAAAGATACCTACTATCTTTGGCAGTTAATATACCTACTTAATGTCATATTACATTAGAAACCGGGTCATACTTATCGTATGATACTTAACGTTAATGAATTTAATATTGTGCTCCATACATTTTATGCGGATTCCGAAAATTTAATATTACTTAAACTACTACTACTACTGGGTATTAAATTAATAATTAATATTTCAATTCAAAATCAACAGAATACGAACAGAACAATAAGATAAAACTAACAACGTATCTTTCCATACATAGGTAATCTATGATATTGCATAAAAATACTAGTACAACTTACCATATGTTTTGCATATGTGTCGATCAAAATAAAAAGGGTAAATACTCAAAAACTTATAACCGATTCGGGCGATATTTTGATTTAGATGATTATCCTATCCACATCTTTGCTGTTCAAAATCATGCTTAATTGTAATAACAATAAAACCTTTTTTCCTACGTCAATCTTTAGGATTGTTGAATGTATGTGTATGCTCAAAAACATTGATATAATCAATTTATAACACAACAAAACATCAGACAATCATCTTTATGCCTTATTTCACAAAGAATACGACATAATTATCAAGGGCAGAACCTTAGATCTAGAACATACGTACCGTAATATATTATGTTATGTCTATCAAAAACAGAGTAGGTATAGCCAAAAACTTATAATTATCGGACCATTCGATTTTGACGAGTATCTTATCCAATACAGGCAAACGTGGCATACATTGACAAATATGTATTGGAATATTTTTCCTACTTACACGTATTTTATAAAATGTTATTAAAAATTAAAACTAAAATCAACTAAAACAAAACGCAACTTCTTCAAATATTCCTTTAGCTCTAGCAAACGCAAACGTTTGTTAAAATTGTCAACAATATTCCGCACTAAATATTTTTGGCAAAGGATTTTAGGGACATTCTGTATTTTTTCTATTCAAAATCAAGCTTTATCCCACTGATAATACGACATAATTTCCAACAACAAGATCAATATATGAGGACTTACCGTAATGTATCGATGTCGGTGTGTATGCGCGTGCGTCGGTCCGAAGGCGCCGCGGCACTGCAGCCTCCGAGGATACTGACCCCGCCGTTAGGAGAAAGGTGATCGAGAGTGGATAATACCATCGAGAAGGTATTAGGTAGAACCGATTATTTTGTAGTTTTTTTAGACAGAACCGTGTTTGCGTTAGGTCTCATATTGTATGGGATTTTGGGTATCCAAAACGTCCCGCTTGGCGCGCTGTTCAAAATCCCATACAAAATGAGACATAACGCAAACGCGTACGTCACGTCACGTCATGTTATCGAATAAAATTTACAACAGGGGTACAGATTTGATAAGGTTTGCTAAGTTTAAAGAGCTCATTCTGGGTGGAATACCAATTTGGGACGAGAAAAAAATGTTGGTACATACTTACTTAATTTTACTTTAAGAAAATTTTAATTACTTTTGAAGGTTAATTAGAAAGATCCCTCATAGGCAAAAGTTCGTCTTTTGTACTTACAATTATATATCGGCACTTACTTTGAAAAAAACTCGTATCTTGTTCTGTCAATCAAAAGCAAAATTTGGTATCTATGTATGGGATGCATACAAAGTTACTGTCTTTCAACTATGAGTAGCACTGTGAATAAGAGATTTTTTTCAAAGTAGTGCCGATATCTGCGTTATATAGAAAGGATCGGGTTTCTTCGTACATTGAAATGAAAATGAAAGTAGTCCTTCAATTTATGTTTTGATGAATGTAAAATTGTTGTTTTATAACAAAAGTAATTCTACTTATATGGCATGAAATAGTGCTCAGTGTGTCAGGGACCAGAAGCTATGAATTAAAATATAATTATTGTGAATGTTTTAAAATACTTTTTAGTCAAACTTACAACGTCAATGGGTGAATTCCCATTTGTCCCCGCCCCGCGTGACCGCCACCGTACATGAGGGAGGGACAAATGGGAATACACCTCTCTGAAATTGTTTGACATTATGCTAACGGCCGCTTTCTATCACCGCATCGCTCACCGTCGTCCTCACATCCAGGAACATATATCACGCACTGTGCGGTTTTAGACAAATTCCCTCCCGTGGACGCTGTAATTGTGGAATGAGCTGCCTGTCAAGGTTTTCTCGATGAACTTCAATTTGGATTCTTCAAAAAAGGGTTGGTATACAAAACCTATTTGATATTTTTAATGTAACAACTCTATATAATTCCCCAATCAGGACAATCGCGATCATCGACCGGTAGGTTGTAAACGTAAAAATTTACCCATACGCGTTCTTAAATAATTTAAAACTGATTTGAAAACATTGTATTTATATTATAGTGATATTCCACGTGTAAAAAGATAAATATAATGATAGTTTATCATTCAAATAGGCATATTACAAAATAAATATAAATATTATAGGACAGGACATTTTTTTACACAAATTGACTAAGCTCCACGGTAAGCTCAAGAAGGCTTGTGTTGTGGGTACTCGGACAACGATAATATAATATATAAATACATAGAAAACAGCCATGACTCAGGAACAAATATCTGTATCATCATACAAATAAATGCCCTTACCAGGATTCGAAACCGGGACCATCGGATTCATAGGCAGGGTCACTACCCACTAGGCCAGACCGGTCGTCAAGATAATATGTAGAAGTACAATGCGCTTATGAACGTCATGTAAAGCTACACCGGCTCCAACCCTACACCTCTGCCTAGAGAAGATTTAAATCCCCCTCAATGGAGGAGGGTATCCCAATATGGGACCGTTACAAACTCGGCGGGACACGTCTTTAAACCTTACATCTTATAATTAACATGTATTAAAAATACTTTAGGTACTTTCTGAGACCAAACGGCCTCCGAGCCTAGCCGGTAGTGACCCTACCTACGACGCAGATCCCGGTTCGAATCCTAGTTCATGGTGTCTCTTAATTGTATTACTATTACTACATTGTATTATTATTAATATGTGTGTTTGTGTTTAATAGTCTCCATATTTCGCTCCGTGCACTACCTGTTGACTTTTGTTTGAGTTCTACATTTCCTGCTACCCAAAGGTTGTCTGGAAGAGATCGCTTTTTAGCGATAAGACCGCCTGTTGTTACCGGGTTCTATTTTTCCGTTAAAATTTCTTTGTAGTTTTACATGTATGTAAAATGTATAATTATTGGTGCATTAAAGAATATTTACTTACTTACATTAATGTCATCATCATTAACTTAAGAGTTATTCTATTGTCGGTGGAGTATCTTCCAGCTTTCCCTATCTTGCGCCAGCTCTTTGACTTTTTGATACGACACGACCCGTAATTTTTCGTTCACTTGCTCCAAAAAGCTGCGTCTGGGTTTTCCTCTTCCCCGCTTGAGACCTATCCGCCCCTCCAGGATAGTTTTAAAGAAGTGGTTGTGTCGTATTAAGTGTCCAATCATTTTTTCATCTACATTAAACTATCTACATTAATAGGTATAGGTAATACAATTAAGTATGTAAGCGTTCAGCGTTATGTTTTTATCACTCTACTTGCTCAAAACTCCAAAATAAAACAAAACTCAAGAATTGTCAAGAAATCAATAGAAATGTGTAAACATATTTTCTTACATTACTTAATATTCCGTGCAGGTACGCAGCGAGAGAAATTGCCTCCGAAATTTACTTGCTGTATGCGAACTCTTATTTGCTTTTGTTAATGTGTTCGGAATGAGGGCATAGGAATATGTGACATACTTGTAAGTAAGTGAAATTAACATTAAAAAAGTAATAATAACAGGTACAAACAACATTAAAAAAATTGTGGGCTTACAATTTTTATTTTTATATAAAGTCGGTTACCTCCTTCGTCTTTTCGCATAATATGATATCGCTTAAAAAAAAACAATATACAATATTACTAACTAAAGGTGAAGTTTTAACTAAATTAAAGACACATCATTACTTAATTATTATTTTGTCCTTTTGTGGAAGTATTACGACTTTTAGTAAATTAAATAAACCGTTTCATTTCATTTATGTATTTTAAAACTGCCTTATAACACAAGTTAGCTAAAAAACTTATGGTAAAAAGTAGATCCTTTCTCTCTTAATTTCCGTAAAAAGTTCCCAGGCGCCGCCAGTATATTTGGTAAATAATGTCCTTCATTTGGCTCATCACAACATTCCGTATCAGTACTATGCACATAACTTACAACATTATCTTTAATTTTATCCACATGCTCTTTCACTTTGAAAATACCGAAAGGTATTCTATGAATGTTTATATTTTGAATTACAGGTTTCCTATCTTTATCATCATCAAATTCAGCATTTACATGGAATATGTTTATTGAACTCTTTCTTGGGACATTTCCTTTGTTCTTCTTATTTTCGTTACTATTTCCAATATTATTTCCATTGATATTTGTGGCATTATTCAAAGGTAATTTAATAGTGAAATTTGTTACTATAGGCTTATAAGTTACAATGTTTGGTATATCATCAACAATTTCTGTAACTTCATAACCACGTTTATCATCTATAGGAGGTTTATCTGTAGGTATGTATGTTACATCTTCTTCATTATCAGTAGCTTTATCAGTATTTGATAAAGCCTTATTACTTTCAGGATCCTCATGTACAAGTTGTTTTAACCATTTAACTGTCGAGATTTCACCTGGTTCGCCTTTTGCATGTTTGTACGGAGTAGCTTCAGTTTTATATGTTGTTTTGTCTGTTGGTGTGTTTTGTACTATATCTAATGTGGGATCGTCGTATTCGTAATCTTCATATTCGTCATATTTGTAGTAATCTTGTTCTGCAACAACCGTTGAAGATACTTTTGTCAAAAAAATCTGGAAATAAAACAAGTAAATCAGAATAAAGTTTTCCTATAGATGTATACTTAATTTAAATGTTACTTTACATAAATAAATGTTTAAATGTTTACACATTGCACATGTTAATGTGGACATCCATGTTATTAATAGGTAAAAACGTCCTGCATAAGTAGTGACTTCCACTTTTTAATTTTAATTATAAAACATTACTGGGAAATAAAAAGAAAACAAAGAAGGCGTTTGAAAAGAATAATTAATATGCAAATAGTCGATTATTTACTGCACATTATAGAAACTCGTAATATACTTCAATATTTTGTAGAAAAAAAGGCATTAGGATTCCTTAGAATTGAAAGGTATTTTACCAGACATTTGAAAGCAATAAACACAAAAAATACACAATGGAACTAAGAAGAATGTGGCTATTTTAACACACTGTCAACAGTCGTCACTGAAAGCAAGTTAGCCTACACGTTTTACTACTGTATGTGTTATATTGAAATATGTATTATAATATAGCACGTAGTTCTATAATATCAATACCTAGACAATTGGCTTAGACCTCGTTTCGACCAGAGATGTGCGAGGATGCGTTGCGAGGGATGTGTTTGTTAAGAACCAATAGAGCCACTTCATTGTGTTTTTCTCTGTGATTCTATTGGATCTTAAAGACACATCCCTCGCAACGCATCCTCGCACATCAAAACCCTGGTCGAGACGAGTTATGATATTATTAAAGATCTATACACGCACCTACGTAAGTACCTAATTATAAATATATACAGCGTGTATATTATATATAACCTAACGTATTAACTTTCATATGTTTTACAAAAAATGTACGACTTTTATTGTTCCTTATAAAATAACCCAGCAAGTTATGTATCAATACTTTGCTTTTATTCATTAGTAGGTACGTCACATAAACTGACGCGACAATTATCAATATCACAAGTGATGGTATGTACGTAATAAATTGCCACTCGAAGAAAAATCAGAAATTAATTTCACTCTGTTAGTTATGGCCTTATGGCTAATTTAAAAATTTATTTAAAAAATTATTTATAGCACCAATAAACCTCCAGTCAAAAATATTACTCGCTGTATTACACAGATTTACACTTCTAAATAGATCAGTAGATTAAGATATGTAAAAAAATATAAATTTAATTCTACAAAAGCCTATAAAACCACGAATTGCTTAAATTTAAAACGCACCTAATTTTACAAGAAATTTCCATATTTTCATTAGGAAAAGAAGTAAAGAAAGTTTCATCAAAAACTTCTCACTATTTCTGAATACAAACAATCCCCTATCCCCTATCAAATGCAAACAAAAACTCACCATCAATAAAAACAATTTAAAAAACATGTTCTTCACGTGCACTGACCACAAAGGCACCGATTTAACTAAACCCAATTACTTTACAATTGCGATAAAAAGTTAAAAAACCCGCAGTTTTTATCAATACACAATAAATTAGGCCGTTTCTCTTCGCAGTACGAATGTTACTATTTGGCGCTGGTGCCTATCGAGTGGGCTTTTAATGAATGAGTCAGTTCCGTGAGTAACGCGTGGGACTTGCAGGATGTCCTTTTAGATTCTTTGTCTGAGTTATATTATTATATCCTTAATAAGTTCAAGGTCTATCTAGTGACGCGAAGGATTGATATATATTATCTACTAACATTGAGCGTGCCAGACTCGTGCTGTGGCAGACAAAATAATATGCTTCTATGTGTCTTGAGCTAGACCAAAGCCTGCAACGTTTTGATAGCACACGACACCAAATTTCCGGACTGTTCCAGAGATTTCGAGATTTGTCCTATTACGATTGTGCTAACGGCTGGTACTTGAAAAATAGCGATCGATTATAAGGTATGATTTCCTTTTATGAATCATAGTAGAATATCCCGTATTTTTAAGAGACATAAATAGACTAGTCTGTCAATTACACTCATTATGAAGCAAGCAGTTGATAAATGATGCACAAAACAATTAATACTTTTTTAATGAGGATCCGTGACGAATGACGTCACCCCGTGACTGAGGCCGTGCAGTGGCAATGACGAATGACAAAAAACTGGCCAAGTGCGAATTGGATTCTTCGGTGATGGGTTCAGTCTCATTAGATCATTTCAAGTTTTTATTTCGTCTAGTTCACTCTGTTTTTATTGGTGTTAGTAAATACATTATTCTGTATTGATATCGTTATCGAGATACAACAAAAATAATTTAAAAACGCTTGTTTTATCCCCATTTTGGATGGAATGTAATAAATTAAATAATACATATTACAGGTCAATTTTACACAGAGCGACCTAGTCCCATAGAAAGGTCAATAAGGTTTGTGTTGTGAGTACTAGATAGCGATAGGTATATAATATATTATAGTTATATATAAATACTTATAAATATACAAATTATTCAGAACTCGGTAAAACATATTTGTGATAAACACACAAATAAATGTCGCTAGCGGAGGAACTAGGCTGCCATTTGTAAACTTTTGAGTACTTATGAGATGTAATGTTTAAAAAAAGATGTGTCCCGCCGAGTCTGTTGCCGGTCCCATATTGGTACCCTCCTCCATTTGAGGGGGGATTTAAATCTTCTCGAGGCAGAGGTGTAGGGTTGGAGCCGGTGTAGCTTTATTTGACGTTCATGAGCGCATTGTAATATTGCCTACTTGAAAAATAAACTACCTATCTTTATCTTTATCTTAGTACGGAACCCTAAAGAACTGTTAATCTGGCGTGTAAGGTATCATATTGTACAAGTTTCTTTGTAGACTATAGGTACCTGCTCTTTTTCTTCCTACTATATAAATGCGAAAGTAAATATGTCTATCTGTCTGTTACCTCTTAACGCTGAAATCGCTAAACCGTTTAGCTGAAATTTGGTACCTATAGTATAGAAATAGTATATAACATTATGTAGATAGCCATGTTTTCCATCTAAGTGACACCACATGCCATCGATATCCCTTTACCAAGCAATCGCTTCACTTCACAGACTACGTGCTTTAGACTCCGTTTCAGGTTTAAGAAATGTACTTATTTCTTATAAGATAATTACACATTCACTTACAATGACAAACACATGTTTACATTATAAACGTAATTTCATGAAATAACTAAACATAATATTTGAAAATTAGGACAAGTATCCGTTTAACAGATTTTTTTTTTGTAAAAAAAATCCTTTCGCAAACAATGCTTAATCGAAACAAAAAAAAATAGAAGCTAGGATGTGGAATGAATGAAATACCGAGGTTTTGTCGAGCGGCTACAAAAAAGGAGAGTACAGGTTTTTAAATGGTCGACAACGCGCATGTAACACCTCTAGAGTTGCAGGCGTCCATCGGCTAAGGTAACTGCTTGCTATCAGGCGGGTCGGATGCTCGTTCGCCACGGCCGGGGTATAAAAAGAGAACTATTTGACATGAAATAAAACTATTGAAACGGATTATATATATTGAATTCATACTACATTCCGACGTTTCGAACCCTTTACAGCGTTCGTGGTCAACGTGTGACTGAGGCAAAAAACTACACTGTGCAAAAACTACCCACTTACAAAATAATGAACCATCATAAACTATAAATTTTAAGGCCAGTTATACATGCAAAACCATTGCATATAGTATATATAGTATACGCGTATTACGCGATATAATTCGTTTCAATAATTTTATTTCATGAGTAACTATCGCGGTAACCGAAGACAATATTAACTATTTGACATCTTGACTATTTGACTATATCCCCTGGAGCATCGGGCTGCCTTATCACTGAGGCAGAGATGAGCAAAGACGAAAAAGAGAAATCTACAAATATTGGTTGTAATAAAGCAGAGAGGAGAGGAAATGTGGTTTACAACTAATGCTATAAGTAAATAAATAGGGAATATTACGCAAAACTGAGTAGAAGGCCTCACTAGGCCAATCACATGGCCTACCGTGAACGACAGTCGAAAGTTTGGTTTCTTTATCACTCTTGCCTATTCGATCGATAAAGAGGCAGATAAAGAAATTTCGATTTTCGCGTTTCACGGTAGGCCACCTGTAAACAAACCGCCTTGATGCATCAATGTCATAGTGAGAACTTGTCAAAAAACTGTTTAAGGCCTAGTATGTAAAGTTACTCCATGGTTTACTAAACAAATTAGTGCTGCACTCTAGCGGCAGAACATTGCAGTAATACTCCCTATTGATTCCTCTCAAGCTTAGTGGAAAGGCAGCTTATGTCCTGGATTTTTTATAATAATGTTCTGCTTCATCTAATTTATTAGGTAAATGATCTATACCTCGCTTGTGTATGTTTAGCGGCGGTCAAGGCTGTCCTAACGGTTATCTATTATCAATACACCCGCTTTGATCGGAAATATACCGCATTTGTTACATTATTTACCAGACTATGTCGCGAACAATACATATGAATGTCGTCATAATCTCCTGCGGCCGAGCCATACAAATGTAAAATATCTTTTTCTTTTCTTTTTCTTTTTAAAGGACAATTTTACACAGATCGGCCTAGTCCCACAGTAAGCTCAATAAGGCTTGTGTTGTGGGTAAGGGTTTTGGGTAAGGCTTGTGTTGTGGGTAAGGGTTTTGGGTAAGGGTTGTGGGTGGGTATTTGCTACTGAAAATTGTACCTAAAATGTAGGTAGTAGTTGATTTTGTGTTGATCAAAAATTTTAAAAACAAAAGAAAAGGAAGTCTATTACAATGGAATATGATTTAAATGTCATCGAACTGGATTAGTACTATAGTAGTTACCTTGGGCTTTAGGGGGTTAATCTGTGCAGGGAAACAGTCGGTGAATGAAAATATTGTGAGGAAATCGAAAATTTTGCCTGCTTAAACTTTCCTTAGTGATGTTTGCCCTAACACAGCGGGCGCAGCACGGTGACATTTTTATCGCTTGTCACCATGCCTGTCACGTTCTAACAAGTAAGTAAGTGCGAAAGGGACGGGCATAGCGACAAGCGATAAAAATGGAACCGTGGTGCGCCCGCAGGTCTAGTTGGTGAAATCATCAGAATAAAAAAAAGTCGAAAATTCCATGGGTTTTCAAGTATTTGAAGTTTATTCAAGACCCATTGAGCGTTAAGGGTCAGAAACTTGAATTTAACAAGAGCATTTGGTAACTACCAATATTAACATAATTATAATAGAGTTAGACCAAGATATATCTGCAACGATTTTGATAGCACACGCAGTGCAAGTGTTATTTTAAACGTCCAACTTCTATGAAATAATGACGTGTAAATAACACTTGCACTGCGTGTGCTATCAAAATCGTTGCAGACTTTTCTTGGTCTATCTCTACAAAAAAACACACACACCCGTACAATTAAATGGGATAATAAACCTCCCCTATGGCCCGATTCGAACGTTAAGATACGTCAATTAATGATCTAGAAACGATATGGATTAGATATGTCAGTTTCAAATGTGACGTTTCTTCAAACAAAAACGACATTTTTGACACTGACACATCTAATCCATATCGTTTCCAGATCTATTAGCTGACGTATCTTAAAGTTCGAATCGGGCCGTCCTTGCTTAGCAAGGCAGTATTATTGTAATCAATTCGAAACATTGCTCGTGTAAAAGTTAAGGCGTTTAATTAAAACAGTTACTTTGCACCTTAAGCCAAGAAAACATGGGAAAAAGAGTGTTAACTATTAACTAAAACCAAAATATTACTTTGCTAATCCGAAAAAAAGATCGAGCGAAAGAACTTGCTAGTCAATCAGTGCTAACCCGTTATACTTACTTACGTTTTTAGGGTTCCGTACCCAAAGGTTAAAACGGAACCCTATTAGTAAGACTCCGCTGTCCGTCCGTCCGTCCGTCTGTCACCAGACTGTATCTCGTGATCTGTGATAGCTAGACAGCTGAAGTTTTCACAGATGATGTATTTCTGTTGCCGCTATAACAACAAATACTAAAAACAGAATAAAATAAAGATTTAAGTAGGGCTCCCATCCATGCAACAAATGTGATTTTTGACCGAAGTTAAGCAACGTCGGGCGGGGTCAGTACTTGGATGGGTGACCGTTTTTATAGATAATGGTAAGGAACCCTTCGTGTGCGAGTCCGACTCGCACTTGTCCGGTTTTTTTTACATGCAATTAATTAATTAATTTGTGTTAACTATTTGCAAACATTCTGGTGCGGGGACTAAAATCGAACATAATGGATGACCAGGAAATAATGTACCTAATATACAGATGTAATGCATAATTGTCTTCCATCGTATTTTCTCGGAAACGTTCGTATTTATCATGCTACTTCAGTTAACCTCAGTACTTTTTGTATCGAAACTGATTGAAACAGCAAGACACGTTCGTACGTTTCCGTGAAAATACGGTGGAAAATATACTGGGTCAAGCAGATCTTGTCAGAAGAAAAAGGCGGCAAATTTGAAAAATGTAGGCGCGAAAGGATATCGTCCCATAGAAAATTTGAATTTCGCGCCTTTTTCTACTGACAAGATTTGCTTGACCATCTATAATTACGCACTACATCTGATATAGAGACCATTTTGAGAGATTGAACTCTCTAATACGTAACTTATGTATTGTGTTCTATAACCGCCAGAGCGGCGCTACAGTCACACATAAATGTGGTTTTCCACACAGAAGGGTCCTTATACTTCAAGGTCCTTTCCATCTGAAATTGTGAAATTCCAACAGAAATTCCGATAAAACGGTCCATATTGCACATGGAGCATAAGGACCCTTTTCTAATGGAAAGCCACATATATGCAATTATATAAACCGGTAGCACTTAAACAACGGACCAAAGTGTCTATTCTCATTAAATTCTAAATCACTTGATTCCATTAACAATCCTCCTGCTCTCTCCTCTGCCGTCCTAGTCTAAAAGGCAGTTTTTCGACAAAAGCTAGTTTCGAGATAATCGCAAAAAACCAACCCAAACATCTTTCTTGAATTTCTACGAAACGGAAAAACTTTTTCCATTTTTTATATATATATACTTATTTTAGGTATGTATAGTATGTTTCTAAATAGCTCAGTTTTTTTTAATTTTATAAAAAACACTTTAGATTAGTATTAAGCTTAAAAATGTGTAGGTCGTACTAGTCAAGAAGGCGGTAAACATGCGTTATGCGGCGTTCTAACTTAGTTACGAAGTAGAAACTAGGTAAAAACGCCGTATATGTCACATGCTGCCTTTTTGCTTAGTAACAATGAATAATTCCCAATTGAAATCCTAAGTTAAAAGACCTTATAGCAGCTATTCGGCCTTTTTGGTTAGTATACTAGGAAAAATTAAGATTTTGTCCAGATTTTCGACTAGCGTGCTAGTGTAAAAAAACGTATACCACCAAAAACACCGAATATACGGTTTTATAGATTAGTATTTATGGAAGAAATGGGAATAAAAAATAGACACGTAGTTTAAATGTTTATTTATATACGAACAAAAAACGCCATACTACTAGGCTATTATTAAAAAAACGAGATCCAGCGATTACTTTTTGGATTATAATCTTAATTACCATACAAAATTAACACATAAATTGGGTTATTCCCACTAGTTACCATCAAGTTGTTACCAGTGGTAACTAATGGGATTTGTTTCCCAGTAGTTACCATTGGTAAAAGGTGGGATTTTTTCCCCAGTAGTTACTACAATTTTGTTTGGGTTCAATGAAGCCTCTATTTTTATAGTATTCTACTTATACTGTTTTTATTACTATTTAACTATAACAACTTGATGGTAACTAGTGGGAATAACCCGATTTATATGTTAATTTTGTATGGTAATTAAGATTATAATCCAAAAAGTAATCGCTGGACCTCGTTTTTTTAATAAAAGCTTAGTAGTATAGTGTTTTTTGTTCATATAATAAAAGACATTTAAATTGTACTGTAAAAAAAATGTTGGTGGTAACTACTAGGGAAAAAATCCCACCATTTACCAGTGGTAACTACTGGAAAAAAACTTCCCAGTAATTACCACAAAACTGAGTTGGTGGTAGCTACTGGGAAGAAAGGTGGGAAATAAATTCCCAGTAGTTACCACTGGTAACAACTTGGTGGTAGATACCTAACTGGTGGGAATAACCCCATAATATGTACAAATTTTTAATGTGTACAGTCTTTCTGATTTTATTTGTATCACAGGCTAGATTTACTCGACTCTACTAATGACATTACACGTACTTCTAATGAGCATGAGCAAAGAAACTTAAAAGAGTCCGCAATAAGCTCAGCCGAATTATTACTTCCCATAAAAACGGAGATTCGTACTCATTTTAAAACAACGTGTTGGATTGTAATAAATTGCACATACAATAACATAAGGTATATCTATACCAGTTCCTAATTAGTTTATATTCCAACAAAACTAATGAAATAGAGGAAAAATAAGTTTTGTATGAAAAACTTATATTCGCTGTATTTTTTTTATTATGGTATCTGAAGCTACACATTAATTACAGGCATAGATATACCTTATCCTTTAGTGAGTACAAAGTTTTAGAGCAATCTACCTAATCGTTTTAAAATGAGAGCGTAACTACGTTTGTATGGAGATCCCAGCTTGCTGCTGACTTAAATCTTAGCAACCATCTATCTTTGTAGGTGACCAGTTTTCGCATACACGTAACTCACAATAATACATAATGTTTTACCGAATTCGTGGCATCTCTAATAGTTATTTTAGTTTGTTATCAATAGGCATCGAATCATCGACAGTTTCATCGCACGGTAAGACGTTAGCGAGTTGTGTAGTCTACATTAGCAATAAAATTAAACTCGTATTAATTCCTGCACATACTCTGTCATTTATTTAATTCTAAAACGCATTTTAGCGGTTGTACCTAATTAAAAATCAGATGCAAATTTTAATAAAATTATTTTTCTATTAGATTACAAACTCATAGCTTTTACTATTTTAACATACAACTATTACCTAATACACAAACATACCAAC
Organism: Cydia splendana; assembly: GCF_910591565.1. Classification (NCBI taxonomy): domain Eukaryota; kingdom Metazoa; phylum Arthropoda; class Insecta; order Lepidoptera; family Tortricidae; genus Cydia; species Cydia splendana. Next base: position 738,269 of record NC_085978.1, on the reverse strand, counting down.
TTATTTTAAGATACATATTGTTTTTTTATAAAACCCACTTAGGTATTTAATGGCCTAATATATATATAACTCTCAGTTGGTTTTTGGATGGACCCAGGTTCCATACAAAGATGCCCATGGTCCTTTGTCCTGGTTATCTAAATACTTAGGCGGAAAATGTTATTTTGTCCATAAGAATTCTCATTAAATTTCCCTTTAAAACATTTTTCAATAAGATTTAAACTCTTCGTAATGTCAAATACCTACTTGGCTTATAGGGAATTAAACCCGATACAATTAGCTCTAATATAAATTTGATTTTATTTAAATAAAAGCAGTCAAACCGTCGAATGAAAAAATAAAACATAAACAACGTTTGTTGTAGAAAAGTACGTATGAACAATTTCATCATCACAAACTACGCTAGAAAGACGTATTTGCTGTCGAGCGTAAGTATTTGCGAGACAATTTTAAAGTATATACCTTGATAAAAATGATAATACTCGAAGGTACTGATTGTAAACACTACATATTATTGATAACATATGATGGTAATGCAATAATAAAGTATTTTTCTTACTTTGGCGTTCGGTCAATATTTCGCGCGCAAAATGCCACCTCCGCTCGCATACCGGCAGCCACAAGCCTGCGCTTGCGGCTGACGGCTTTTACTTAGCATAAGGGTGTCTTTCGGCGCGCGGGGAGCATGACGAAGGTTGGAGCATATACTGCGTTATAGACTAGTTAGACGCACTTTCAACCATTATAAAAGTTTGTTTGCGTTTAATACGACGTCCATACAAAATAAGAAGAACGTATAACATTTATACGTTTCTAAAGACTATTATGGTGACGTAAAAAAGTTAAGTGATACTAGGCTTAAATGACGTATGAGACATTGAAACAAAAAAAAAATACTATACGATTTTTTTGACTAGTATCAGATCTAAAATTTTGCTAAAGATCCTAATCTTAAAGCGCGTATAGCGTCTTTTACGTATTTTTAGCCTAGTTTTTGGCTTATACGTTATTTTAGGCTAGACATGGTGGATAAGATTTTACGCAAACCAGAGCGTAAAAAAACGTATAGCTGCATATACGTTGTTTTAGCCTGGCTTTGTCAAATAGTCGCTTTTTAGACTAGGAACGCTTAGACAATTAGTGCAAATACGGTCTTTTTACGATATTTTTCTCGAAAACTAAGCCACTTATCGGAAAACGGGCCAAAGTGGTTGATGCATCTCGATCTCTACATTACGAATATCACAAAAAGTCAATTTTGGCAAAATGTCGAAAAACTGCCTTTTAGCTTAGGAGGGCAGTCCTGCTCAAATACATTCAAATTTCGACTCTAAGCATTGCTATTAGAGTTGTATTTACAGCAACTAAAGAAAGGATATGATCTGTGTCGCATGAATTCAAAAACAGCTTAAGTAACAAAGCGTTAAGTATATACTTACGACATTTTGAAAAAATACTTCGTGTTTCTTTAATTTAAAAACAGCTTAAGTGACAAAGGAATCAGTACGTACTTAAGATGTTTTGGAAGGAACATTTTTGGTTATTTTGGAAGTAGGGCACCTGGCGAGAGCCTTTTGTCTGAAAATTGAGACAATTATCCGACTGTCATTTAATCAAATTAATTGATTATCTCTTTGAATTAAATCTGTTTTATTGAATTATGACTTATGGTAACATTCCATTTCTAACCGCAGCTGCACTACCGGTACTGAACGCGTCGCTGTCATTGTCAATTTCCATAGTAAAATTGACAGTAATGCAGCTGCGGTTAGAAATGGAATGTTACCCTTAAGGTGACGTTCCGATGGCGACTGCAGCTGCGTTACTGAGGATCTACCACGAACACGTTCGACGTGTTGCCTCCCTGTCACACTTACGTCCAAATGTACAAGTGTGACAGAGACTCAAGACGTCAAACGTGGTTTGCGGTAGGCCCTCTGGTGTAATGTAGGTAAAAGTGCCGTTCGGATTAAGACGGTATTGCGGCGCGACATTGCTGTCGACTGCATTGCTGCCGCCTAAAGGATGACTCACGCTAGACCGGGCCGGGCCGGGCCGGAGCTTCCGGCGCTTCATTTTCTATGGAAAACGCCCGGTCCGGTTTAGCGTGAGTCATCCTTAAGTCAAAATTCCGGGCGCCGAAATCTATTTCGATATTTGCGGTTGCAATGCAATCGTCAGTAATGTGGAGTAGCTGCTCTAATGGTGTTTCACGCGTGTTCCCGACTATAAGCCTACAAGGATACATACATAGCCTAGGAATCCTCTAGACCGAGTTTAGAACAATTATTCCATGCAACCGATGATGCCAAAAATGCGGGGGTGCGCGGGACGAGGTGAGCGAAATCCCGTGCCGTGATTGGTCCGTTCAAATACACGGACGTCACACAAAGACACTTTCGACTCGAACATGGAGTAAAATTACCGTATGCGTGGCAGAGGGGGTAGCGCGACTATGCTCAGTCTGGAGGATGTCTTGTCTGTGGATACATACTTGGGAGCACTGGAAACCTTACCACCAGGAACACAACACTACACACACTACACGCACTACACACAACACGCCCACAACACTACACACGTCTGCTCGTTTGGGTCCTACTCGTCCTATAACATAAAACCGGATAAGTGCCGAGGGTTCCGTACTTTTTAGTATTTGTTGTTATAGCGGCAACAGAAATACATCATCTGTGAAAATTTCAATTCAACTGTCTAGCTATCACGGTTCGTGAGATACAGCCTGTTGACAGACAGACGGACGGACAGTGGAGTCTTAGTAGTAGGGTCCCGTTTTTACCCTTTGGGTACAGAACCCTAAAAAAACGTAGTTTAAAGATAAATACCGGGTTCAAGGACATGCCAGGTACTGTCAATCTGCTTGATAAATTGAGCAACGGATTTGAAAGCTCAAATAGCGAAAGCACAAAGAGAAATTGAATCGACATCGTTTCCACATGCAATGTCAACTCAATTTATCAAGGAAATTGACAGTGCCGTCACCCGTTTCCTCCATTTAACTATTAGCTCTCGTTGACAGCAATCAAATCGGTTGCAAGGCTCGGAACCGGTTTTTTCTTCATACAAAAAATACCGGTATTATTACGTTGTTTTTCAATTTCAATTCAATTTCATTTTCGTTCTTTGGTTTATTATTTCATTTTTAATGGTTGTTACCTAAACACATGATTCAATCCTACGTAAAGAGCATAAAATAATTAATAATATTGGGCTATTTCGGTTATTAAAAAAAACCGGTTCCGAGCCCTGATCGGTTGATCCACTTTGGAGATGATTAAGAAGAGTAATGGTGTGCAATGTGCACAAACAATCTCTCATCCTAAATGAAGGTCCATGATGCCTTAGAAGTCGCAAGGGATCGGATAGGCTGGAAATCTGCGATCCGGAATCATGAGCTCCACTAGGAGGTCACGACCCTCAGCACTGAGGAGAACGAACCAAGGAGGAGGAGGGGACCGTGATATTACCGGGAAGTCGATTCACATTAAATAATTTGTTATGCTTTTGAATTAGTTTTGATACGACCTTCATCATATCAGCAAAGAGAATTTGAAATAGAGAGTTACTGTCATGGTAAATTATGTAGCTACAGTACATTTTTGACCATCTTTCGACAGACGATTAAAACTGTTAGAACGCCATTACACTTTGATCATTATTATTTCACTGATATGTGTTAACTTGTTTAATATGAAGGTTATGGCGCCATCGCTCGAAAAGATTGCACCATACCTTTGGCCTACAGTCGAGTAGATGGCGTTAATATCAATATTTAATAAGTTAACACATATCAGTGAAAGAATAAGGCTCAAAGTCAAATGGCGCTCTAACCGTTTTATTTTCTGTCGAAAGATGCCAGTCAATTTACAGTGGCTACATAATTTACATTGACAATCCGTCTCTATGCACTCTATTCTCTTTGATATCAGCCAGAGGAGGTCCACTGCTGGACATAGGCCTCCCCCAAAGAGTGCCGCAAGGACCGGTCTTGCGCCACCCGCATCCAGGTCCTTATTTACCAGGTCGTCAGTCCACCTTGTGGGGGGTCTACCCACGCTGCGCCGTCCGGTACGTGGTCGCCACTCGAGAACCTTTCCGCCCCAACGGCCATCGGTTCTACGTGCAATGTTTGTTTTGTTTGTGTTTGATACGAGATACGACCTTAACGATCGTCTATACCTAGTTTTTTTAGCATTACAAAAAGGATAAACATTTCTTTTGGTTTTATAAGTAATAATTACTATTTTTTAAAGCGTTTTTCGATAAAAAAAACAACGGGTTGCACTCCGGGAGTGCCGACAGAAGTGAAAACTCAATGACTAGTCCAAAATGTCTGCAGCACTATGTATAATTGACCCATCCTCCTTTCTATTAAAAAACTTTAGTTCCGAAATTGCTGGTCAGTGAGCTTGTTTAAAATTCGAAATTAAAATTTGTAGCGTTAATTGTTTAAAATTCGAATAGAAATTGTACAGTTACCTTGCAGACCTCGCATCTAAATATATTTGGTCATGATATTTTGAGTTTTATTCACTAGTACTAGAGTTCACTTTTATTAGCGATTTCATCAAGATGTAGCTTTATTGAATTATATTTGAGTGATATAAAGTTAGAATGTAACTGTGAGATCCACGTATTTCAAATCGTACCTTTTTCATGTAATGTCATTGAGTTTTTCTTTATTGATTTAAATGCCATCTTAAATGAGTGGCCATCTAAACCTTATGGTCACGTGATCGCGTTACGCTGTCTCGAGAGTTTATCATTTTTTCCCCACCTCAAAAAGTGCCCAGCGCCGCTAAAGAAGTTTTCACTTCAAAAGAGTGGTCAAGACACGCTCGAAGTACTTCAGCAATCAGAGGGTCTACCGCTAACCACGTTCGACGTGTTGCCTCTCTGTCGCACTTGTAAACTCGTACGTAAGTGTGACAGGCCCTGATCATTGGCGATCTTCAAGGGTTCAAGGTTATATCAAAACCAGTTCAAAATCATAACAAATTGCTGAATCTGAATCGTGCTCCAATTGATAAATAAATTAGAGTTAGACCAAGAAAAGTCTGCAGCGATTTTGATAGCCTACGCAGTTGCAAGTGTTATTTTAAACGTCAAGCTTCTATGAAATTATGACGTATGAATAACACTTGTACTGCGTAGGCTATCAAAATCGCTCCAGACTTTTCTTGGTCTAACTCAAGGTCACATATTTAATTACACAAACGGGTCTACCGCGATATAATTTCATTGTTTTTACCTTTAATTCCGACGTTTCAGCTGAGTTGCACCAGCTGTGGTCACGGAAAGACTGACGTCCCGACAAATGTCAACGGAGATATAACACTAAACTACCCGAAATTAGTTTATAAAAATGTTCGGGGTAGACAAAGAAATTGCAGCTACCCGTTAAAGTTTAATGTTTATTGTCCACGGCACGACACGCAACACTCACAGTATCCGTACACTGGTCCGAAGATATATCCGCTGGTTTCAACATTTGAATCACTGGTCCCCAAGTAGACGATAATTTGTAACCGTCCTCTCGATTGAAATTTTTAGGGTGTTTTTTAATTTCAATCGCCTCTCACGATCCGCGGATAATAGGGTCGCTCGTTGGAGAGGACTTTGGGTTTATGTAGCTCAATCCAGTGATTCGTTCCTGTTGTCAGCAAGTGCTCAGCTATTGCGGATTTGTTTACATGGCGATTTTTAACAGCTGGTATGTGTTCCTTACCCTCGCACCTTCTCTCTCTCTTTAGGTCGTCGTGTTTATTCTGGTCCTCGATTCTGCATCCTATCAAAAGTTGGACATAGAATGGAAACCGGAAGCCGAATGAAATTATCAACACGCTCGCGAATGAATGAAAACGGACGAGGAAATAACTTCCTTTTCTTCGTTTGATGACGTTTTATCAGCGTCTTCAAGATTTTTAAAGGTATTTATTTTAAGTCGTCGGGTGTTATTGTCTCTCCTATTTTACGAAAACAGCCGAGTTGATTTGGAAAATTATTTTTTTGTTTCAAAGGCGTATTTATTATTTTTATGATAAAAGAGGGAAACGAGCAGATAAATCGCCTGATGGTAATCAATAACCGTCACCCATGGACACCTTCAAAACGAAAGGGGTTGCAAGTGCGTCACCGGCATTTAAGATGGGAGTACGCTCTTTTCTTGAAGGTTTCAAGGTCCTCATCATCATCATCATCATCAGGCTATAGTAGTCCACTGCTGGACATAGCCCTCCCCTAAAGAGCGCCATAGCTCCCTGTCCTCAGCTTGCCGCATCCAGCATCTGCCTGCAGTCTTTCGCAGATCGTCATCCCACCTCAAGGTCCTATCGGTCCGGAAATACCGTGGGCGACAGCTTATTCCACATTTTAGCTCTGTGAAGTAAGAAGTTTATTGGAGAAACACACAGTTGAGTAGAGTTATACTTCACAGATAATCTTATTGCCAATACAAATAAAAACAAGTCTCAACCCACACCTGTCTACAATTTTCACCGATAGAAGTCCTTTTACCCTTCAATATCACTTACATAACTCACCTCGCAACTTTTTCAGTCTCGTTTATCGCCTGGAGCTTAAAAAAAACAAGGCCACGCCATTTAATACCGTACCGCGTAACCAAGGCAACGTACCGGCGCGCGCATCAGTCTATACCCAACTTAAAGAGAGACCAGACGTCTCGTGTTCCAAATATAAACAAAAACACATCGTTTTAACGGCATTTTTCGAATTTCGAATGTGATTAGAATTGTCAAAGTGTGTGGTATGGACGCGAGTTTGTGAGTGTGTGACGTGTAATGTGTAACGGATGGCAGAGGATGTCAACGGTGGTGGTGCGGTATGTATTTAAGTCGATGGAGCTTTTTATATGTAACTTTGCATGTACATGAAGCTTTACAGAGAGAATTCAAGTAAACTACAGCTTTTTAATGTTGGAAAATCCAAATAAGTAGGTTCATAGCGAAATAACAACGCGCCAAAATTATCTGGCACCCTCTGTCTAATAAAGTCTAAAATATGTATTGTTAGGATTCACATTACCCCAGCTGCTGCATTAAATTTGACGTTTCCTGCAGTAATGCAGAAGACAGCGTTACTGCAGCAGTATTGCAGTGCGTCATTACTGCCGACTGCGTTGCTTCCGAAAACGTGAAAATTGTTTAGACGACAGCGGTTTGACTCACTTGAATTTTTAGTCGCTATTGGCGACATGTTTCGGGCCCGTCGGGGGTCGTTCCTCAGGCTCGAGTGCTCGCGGCGGCTGCACTTCGTGCATGCTTCGTGCAACCGTTGTCGTCTAAACAGTTTTAGACAGTTTCAGTTGTGTTTAGTGATAACGCAGCCCAATGGGTGAAGAACCTAGACATTCATTTGTAAATAAAACTGTGGAACGACTCATAATGAATGCCATACGAATAAATAAATAAGTTTAAAATTTATGTCTTACGAAAGTTTAATTTTGAACGTGAAAATTTATGCTGCTGCCCGGATTTTTAACATTTAGGTACAAGAGAAATGCATTCGGTTGCAATGTCACGCTCTAACATTGCAGCAGTAATGCAGTCGACTGCATTACTGCAGGAAACGTCAAATTTAATTCAGCAGCTGGTATAATCTGAATCTGAGCAGTATCTACTGCATATTCAAATTTTATTGACTACCCAAATGTTGTCTGGAATAGACCGCTCTTAAGCGATAAGACGGCATGTTGTTAAGTACCTCTATCCAATGGTGATTTTTTGTTTCTGTACATTTATTATAAACTGTGCCCAAAGGTTGTTTGGATAAGATCCCTCTCAAAGGATTAGGCCGTCTCCTGTATCTCTCAAAGTTGCTGTCTACGTTTTTTTTATTGACATATATGTCATTTGATTGTCATATTGAACACTACCTTCTTGTTTCTAAATAGTTAAAACTTTTTGTTATTTATATCAAAGAGAATTTAGACTAGAGGAATATTGTCAATGTAAATTATGTAGTCAGTACATTTACTGCCATCTTTCGACACAAATGATTAAAACTTTTAGAACGCCATTTGACTTTGATCCTTATTCATTCACTGAGTGAATGTGTTAAATTTGTAACATGTCAAAAAGTATCGCCATCTACTCAAGGATAGGCCAAAGGTATATAGTGCCATATTTTCGTGCGATGGCGCCATGTTGACAAATCTCTGTTTTGACATTTTGCTGGGACATCAGTCAGCCGTGACCACGATCAGTGAAACCTGTGTCGAAACGTCGGTAAATAAAGGTAATTGAATAAAATTCGCGTTAGACCTGTCTATAAATGTGCGTTAATATGTGCTCTAAGGTTGACTGGAAGACTTATAGTGATAAGAAAGCCTGTGTATGAATTTGTTTTCCTTTGTGGTTCAGTAAATTATGTTTTACTTATTCTTTTATTTACTTTGGCAACAAATAGCTCGTATTTTCGGCGCTCTATATTTCTTGACATGTTTACTTACGTACCAACAAACACATTCATTTATTATTCTATTCGGTCTATTCATATGCTTAATACGTATTACTCATTATGTTCTATATGAGTGTATTATTTTAAATTAGTAAGTACCTAACAACAGTTTGGAAACAATAAGGGCATATTTGATTCGAATTTAAACGTAATATTCATGTTTAATGTATTAATGGGTAATTAGTTAATCAATATGATCTTTGTATGTGTGTTCACCAGTTCACAGATTACTTATTTACCTATTGACGCTTCAATATTATGTAGTTTTGTATGAGAGTGCGATTGTCTGTAAATATTTTTGCACAAAAGCTATTACAAATATGAAATTTGCTTTTGAAAATGTGTACCGTCAAACGGGGTGAGTAGGTTTCGCGGGGGGCTATGGGTTATGAATGGGGAGAGAAGGTTTGAGAGGGGGGTGAGGTGTGTTTTTAAGGCTACTGCCACAAAAATAATGTATTCCAATTTAAAATGGGGCTATACGCAATAATACGCATAATAAAAAAAAATCGATCCAACAATCTTCCAAAATCACCTTTGTATGAAAAACCCTCTCACCCCAAATACGAGGCACTACGGGGTGAGGTGGGTTTTCCTCTTTATCGTCAAAGTTATGAAATGGAACTACCCAAAATAAAATACAAACTAAAATACAAACAAAATTGGGGGGGGAAGCTAGGGTATGGTCTTGGTGGGAATCGCTGATAGTGAGTACAGCATTACCTACAAAATGCCAAGAAGCCATCTGCTGTGTTCGTAGCGGAACACCGTATTGCGGCAGAGCCCTGGCCAGTCCGCGTCATCCACGTCCCCGCCGTCTCCCCTGGGAACTGCTGCAACCGCGCCGCCGCGCGACCGCTACCTTTGTGTTGCAGCTGAGCTGAGGATGCAGGGCGAAAGGCGAACCTTCTGCGCCTCAAAGCAGAACCGACTCACTAGGGAGGCAACCCGAAACAAAACCGAGCATGCCCAATGGCTCCAAGGTGGCAGCCCCACCATTGGGCTAGGGTATAGTGGGCTAATCCCTCGCTTACCTGAAACTAACTGATTAAAGAAACCGAAACAGTGCAAAACCGGACCGATCAAAATACGACGACCTTTGGCATGAAAACACGGACACGAATTGCTTGCTGGAATGTGCGAACACTGAGCGATGATAGCCGATTAGCCCAAGCAGAAGCAGAAATGCTAAGGTACAAACTGCAAATACTCGGACTCATTGAAGTACGCAGGAATGGATTCGGGGAACTGAGAACGTCTAGAGGCCTCACACTACTTTACTCCGGGAAGGAAGATGAAGAAGACGTCCGCGAAAACGGCGTGGGATTCCTCCTCACCGATGCAGCGAAGAAGAGCCTCTTAGACTGGAAACCGATCTCAGAACGAATCATTACAGCCCGTTTTAACACAAGAGCCCGCAAGATTACTATCGTCCAATGCTACGCGCCGACGAACTTGGCATCAGAGGATAAGAAAGACGATTTCTATAGTGCACTCAACTCAACTTTGAAGAACATCCGAAAACAAGACATAGTTATCGTCATGGGAGACCTGAATGCCAAAGTCGGAGCGAACAACGATGGCTATCAACGACACATGGGCAGGCACGGGCTGGGAGTTCGCAACGAGAATGGAGAGAGGTTTATGGAGTTCTGCCTGGACAACGATCTTACTATCGGAGGGACGCTTTTTATTCATGGAGAACACCACAAATACACATGGAATTCACCCGATGGAGTCACCAAAAATCAAATTGACCACCTTGCCATTAGCGCTAAATGGCGCTCATCACTGCTCGATGTTCGTAACCGCCGTGGGGCGGATATTGACAGTGATCATCACCTGGTGGTGGCCGAAGTGCGGCTCAAAGTAGCCGTAGCTCGACGCACCGACAATGTCACCAAATTAGGCAAACAATTTGACGTCACAAAACTGCGGAACCTGGAAACAGGAGACGCCTTCAAATTGGAGCTACAAAATCGTTTCTCGGTGCTGGATGCGGACTCTACCTCAGTCAACACGGAGTGGAATCGCATTAAAATGGTCTACACAGAAACCAGCTCCATCGTTCTTGGACTTAAAACACACAAACGAGAAGACTGGATGTCACAGAAGACTTGGGACCTCATTGAAGAAAGAAGGGAACTTCATCTTAAAATCCTGGCGACCAGCGACGCGATATTATTAGAAGACCTGAAGCTGCAATACCGTCTGATCCGCAGGCGAATCTACCGTAGTACCCGGTATGATAAGCGGGTTTGGACAGATGGTGTTGCCGATACCGCCCAACGTGCTGCAGACTCCGGTAATCTCAGGGAGATGTACAAGGCAACAAGAGTCTTAGCCGGAAGCCAGAAGCGCAAGAAGAAACCCCTGAAAGACAAAGAAGGCCAACTGATTGTGACATCCGAGGGACAGCTAGAACGCTGGCGTGAACACTTTGAGGATATCTTCCGCGTCCCCAACGACCCCAGCACTGACAACACACCCGCAGACAGCTCGCCCTTGCTGAGACTGAATATCGACGTGTCTCCACCTACGAATCAAGAAGTAGCGAATGCCATCAAATCGCTCAAAAACGGCAAAGCCCCAGGAGTCGACCTCATCACAGCGGAGATGCTAAAATCTGACTTGCCGACCGCCGTGAATGCCCTTACACCACTCTTGAATAGCATTTGGCTTGCTGAAGAGTTACCGGAAGACTGGAACAAGGGACTTCTCATCACCGTGCCAAAAAAGGGAGACCTCAGCGATTGTAGCAACTGGAGAGGCATTACTTTGCTTTTGACCCCATCTAAGGTGCTCTGCAAGATCATCTTGGATAGGTTGTCGAGGGCCGTTGAACCTCTCATACGCAAAGAGCAAGCTGGATTCCGACCCCACAGATCATGCACGGATCAAGTCAACACACTGCGTATCATTTTAGAACAGGCTACTGAATGGCAGAGGGAAATGTACCTAACATTTGTAGACTTTGAAAAAGCCTTTGATACGCTAAGGTGGGCTAGTATCTGGAACAGGCTGCGTGAAATTGGTGTCCCCGAGAAAATCACTAACCTCATAAAGGCTATCTACAAGAATTACTCTTGTAGAGTGACGCACAATGGCCTCGTCTCGGAGGATATTCAAGTAAATGCTGGTGTGCGACAAGGGTGTCTTCTTTCTCCTCTCCTCTTCCTTGTTGTTCTCGATGGCATCATGCATCAAACGATTGACAATAAGCGCCGCGGCATAGAGTGGGGACTGTCCAACATCTTAGAAGATCTGGACTATGCCGATGACCTATGCCTGCTGAGCCACACACGCGCTGATATGCAAGCCAAGCTGGACGACCTTCGAAGTGAGGCAATGAAGGCGGGACTCAAAGTCAACACCCGGAAGACACAGGAGATGAGGTGCAGGGACACAAGTACCGTGCCGCTCCTTATTGGCACAGAGGCTGTGGAGCAAGTCCACAAATTTACTTACCTCGGAAGCGTCGTGTCGGAAACTGGAGGGACCGAAGAGGACATCGCTTCGAGAATAGCCAAAGCTAGAGCAACCTTCGCACAGCTCCGCCCCGTATGGCAATCAAGCAAACTGACACGGAGAGTCAAGCTCAGAATATTCCGGTCAAACGTAAAAACCGTATTGCTATATGGATGCGAGACGTGGAAGGTCACAAAAGACATCTCGCGCCAGCTTCAGGTTTGTATTAACCGCTGCCTCCGCCGCATTCTCGGTATATACTGGCCCGAGAAAATTTCAAATGCCAACCTGTGGAGATGCTGCAATGAGACCCCGATCGACCAGCAGATCAAGCGCCGGAAATGGAGTTGGATTGGGCATACACTCCGAAGGGATCCTGACCACATACCGAGGCAAGCCCTCGACTGGAATCCCCAAGGAAAGAGGAAACGTTGCCGCCCAAAACAGACCTGGCGCCGGACTATTGTTGCAGAGGCGAAGGCTATCGGGAAGACTTGGAGCGAACTCAAGCACGAAGCTCAAGACCGATCCAGATGGCGGCGCACTGTGGACGCCCTCTGCCCCACCTAGGGGACATAGGACAATAAGTCAAGTAAGTAAGTCAAAATACAAACGTCCGAACCACTTATTATATACACCATTCAGTTTTCACATGTAAAAATAAAATTTTATCGAGGTTAGAAAGTCAAATTTCACCCAACTCACCCCATTTTACGGTAATTATATTATTTTTGATCGAACTCTACGTTTCAGGGTTCCGTAACCTGAAAAGGAAAAAACGGAACCCTTATAGGATCACTTTGCTGTCCGTCTGTCCGTCAGGTGAATAGAATTAAAATGGCCGTTATTAAACAGTGGCCAGTACCTAATTGACGATTTACCCTATTTCCTCAAAGAAAAGCAATTTAAGGTTCCTTTCTTGTAGCTTTACAAGCTTATTTTACTTTTGGTAGTTAAAGTTACGTAAACAATGCAAATTAAATTTTATAAAACCAACGAAATTTAACTTTATCTTAAAAACAATATAATCTAAATTCCATTAACAAGATATTATTTAGTAGGTATACAAAGGTAAGAGAAAATTTAAACGGTCACCGATTTCAAAACTTTTAGCGCTACGGAATTTCCTTTATAAATTAAATATAAACAAGAAAACTTATCCCTGTAGCTTTAAATCGGTAAATTAAATAACTTAGGCATCATCTAAAGCAGGGGTCTCCAAACTTTTTTACCTGAGGGCCATATTGCGCCTCAGAAACCTTCCCGCGGGTTGCTGATGTTAGGAACACTTCCACTCTCAATGAATGCTGAACCCCTGGAGCCTGGCTCCCGCGGGCCGGACAGTGGGTATACGCTTTGGGTGTCGGCGGGCCAGATTGAAACGCGTCGCGGGCCGGATTTGGCCCGCGGGCCGGGGTTTGGAGACCCCTGATCTAAAGTATAGTCCACTAAAAAACTTGATTCCTATATTTCCTATGTGAATTTTTTAAACAGGACCTTACGCTTTTTTGCCACCGTTGTTCGAAAATTTGCGACAGTTGGCGTCATGTGTCATGTACGAGGTGTTATGTAAGGTGCGAATCGGACTCGCCCACCGAGAGTTCAGTACTTTTTAGTATTTGTTGTTATAGCGGCAACAGAAATACATCATCTGTGAAAATTTCAACTGTCTAAGATCTATCACGGTTCATGAGATACAGCCTGGTGACAGACAGACGGACACTGACGGACAGTGGAGTCTTAGTAATAGTGTCCCGTTTTTACCCTTTTGGTACGGAACCCTAAATAGGTGTTTTGTACAAACATTTGGACCAAAATCTTATGTAAGTACTTCACTACAAACTTGTAGTATATGTTATGTGGATTCAATATCATACTTATCCGTATATGGCGGGAAGAAGTTGATAACTTGAGATATAATATTGAAGAAATTTTAACTTAAAATAAAATTACATGAGGTTCCAATTTCTTCCATTTTATGTCTCGAGTTATCAACTTCTTCCGGCCGCGTACCGATATAAAACCTTCACCTCTCCTCATACCCCGTATAAAATGTATGAAGTATTATCATATACTCCATAACCTTTGTCTGGGTACAGTATTTCGGCATCAAGGTTTGAATTTATTATATGCCTGTCTTAGTCTTGTATTATGTACACAATAGTGAATAATTTCGTGTGGAATAGAGAGCGTTTATTAGAGGCAAAATAAAAGATGAAAACAACACATAACACAACATATAAGCCACGAACTGGTCCAGGCTCAGCATGATGCTCGCCTGGCGGGGCTAGCGCTAGTCTTCCATTGGGGCCATGATCTTGTGCGTACGAAGTGTAACACAGTATATAAAACAAATAATAAGTGAGCATAAAATGTAACTTAGGGCTTGATAACTTGACTCCATTTTTACACTTGAAAAAATTAGGTATAAACGTATTGTTATTGTTATTACGAAACAGAAATTGTTATTTATTTATTTTTAAAATAATGTTCTTCCCCCATCGCTCTACTCGACGACATTTCCATATTCACTACTTTAACGGCTGGCAGTCCTCAACTGTTACGTTTCTCTAGACATTTTTTTTCCTCGCACAGCTAAACTGTGGAATTAACTGTCTGCGGTATTTCCGGACCGATACGACCTTCAAACCTTCAAGAAAAAAGCGTACTCCCATCATAAAGGCTGGCAACACACTTGCAACTCCTCTGTTGTTTGCAGGTCTCCATTGGCGACGGTCCAATCCGTCAGGCGATCCGTTTGCTCCTTTACCACCGTATCATGTACTTTAAAGTTGAATATAAGTTTGAAGTTGACATTGTAGTCAATATAGGTTCAATCGAATGTCAATTGTTTAATTATATAGTTGGGAATTGAATCTTGTTAAAGTAGGTACTGATACTTTGTTATCTAGTACAAAATCAGTCGAAACCCTGAAAGGGACTCAGGGAACAGTGGCAGCACCCCTAGAGACTTTTATTCAGGACTCTGAAATCTATAACATATCAAAATCTCAAGATATTTAACTGTAACCACATTTTCCATACTGTAGGTCCGGGGTCCATTCATTCGATAGCGTGACGGAAGTATGCGTTTGCGTTGTCTCATTTTGTATGGGATTTAGAACAGCGCGCCAAGCGGGACGTTTTGGAAACCCAAAATCCCATACAAAATGACACTTAACGCAAACGCGTACGTCACGTCACGTCACAATGAAATTTACACTAGGGGTGCAGAATAAGAGTGTTTGCAACAGCACACTATCCAGTGACCTTAATTTCAGCTCGCCCATTTTTGTTTTTCGCTGCATCGGATAGGTTCAGATTAAATCTAGCCGCCGGCTGCGATCTGTGGCATAAACCAGTTAGCGAACGTAGACGAGTGAAACGGAATCAGTCAGATAAAAACAACTAGGTTAATAAATGTATTCCAGGGAAAAAGTATGGAAACGACGTTGTTTTCTTTAATATCTCATGTTTCTATGTATATTTATTTTTCATTTTTGGTAAGGTTTTTTACAAAATGGATATATGTATAATTAAAAGTTTTTAATTTAAAACAAAAAACATACAAATACAATACAAAATACTTATAAACACATTAGGTATAAAAAGCCTAACCTTGGATGCCGCTGCCGCCAGCAGCGGGGCAGGGCCCAAGCTGCCAGTGGTCAGAGCCGCTGAGAGATAAATCTCCGGAGTATCCGCGCCGTGTCCAAGACATATTTCTATTATTATTAATGTGTCTAATTGCAGTGCCATACAAGTTGTAGTCAGGTTGCAGTTCGTCTGTACCGGCCCTTAGAAACATCCTAATTATATTCTAACTAAAAATGATTAATAATAGTCGACTAAGAAGAAAGAGTTACATATCGCCCTGATTAGTGTTTATTGAGATTCATACATTTATACACTAAACACTCATCACTGGCCTGTAACATCAATAAGATGAAGGTTTAAACTGCGTCCATAAGAGTGCGGCACTTCCGCAAATGGCTATTAAGCCCAATGCGAGAGCGGCAGCCGCGACCGCATAGCTGGCAGGAGAATGCCGTGCCCGCTGACGAAGGTGGGAGAGCGGCGCGCTGGTGTCTCAGTTCTCGCCTAGTGTGAAGAAGGCTTAACCAACTAAACACTAATCAATGTGTAAACAGGCCCCAATGTGATGTCCAGCCACACTATTCCCGCAGTAACCTTTCCCGTATTGACCTAAACCAAAAGGTCATTGTTTTCAACCTTACTATCTCTTATTTCATCACTGATTTATAATCACGAACCCTCCAACATTCGCCTGTTGACAAATGGCTTGTTTTCACCCCCAAGCTCAATAAATGCTTTGTTATTCATCAAACTTATTTCAAATGCCGCGACTTCATCACTGAGAAAAACAAACAAATAAAGAGTGCCTTTTATCGCTTGTTCTGTATCTTTTTAGGATTCCGTACCCAAAGGGTCAAAACGGGACCCTATTACAGACTCCGCTATCCGTTTGTCCGTGTGTCTGTAACCAGGATGTATTGTATCTCATCAACCGTAATGAATTTTCATAGATGATGTATTTCTGTTGCCGCTCTATAACAACAAATACTAAAAACAGAATATAATAAATATTTAAGTGGGGCTCCCATACAACTAATGTGATTTTTTGCCGTCTTTTACGTAATGGTACGGTACCCCTCGTGCGCGACACCGACTCGCTCTTGATCGGTTTTTGTAGAAATAATGTCGATATTTTATCTAGAGACGTGTTGTGTCTAGACAATCTGAACTATTAGTTTTCTTTGTGGCGACTGAGCAGCAAAAGTAAAGATTAAACTAACGTACTAAGGCCCACTTACACCATCGCACTAACCCGGGGTTAAGCGGTTAAACCATTAACCCAGTGTCAAATTGTACTGGTAACCATGGTAACTCCAGGTTTAACCGGTTTACCCCAGATAAGTGAATGGTGCAAGTGGCCCTAATAGGAGTACTCTTAAGACGGGGTTAATGCTAAAGGAATTGTTTATATATTGAATTTGTACACGTTTTAAATGAAATGCAAGTACCTACCATAGAACCATTCACACGGAAACTAGACTATATTTGCAAGGCAAACTCCAACCAAAACCTTATAAGGTTAAAGTTGGCTCGATATAAATAAATCAAGAAAACATGCCTAATTTTCATTCATTTTCATTACCCTGTTCATATTGGTGTAATCTTAGTATACTCGTAAATTCTTCGAGCAACACCGGCTTCCGACACATCGGAAGGGAGGGGCCCAAGCGATATATCACCGTACAAATCTTTCTGCCATTTTTCGCGGGGGGAAAGGTGCACACAGTCTCACTTCTCACACACTTACATACAAAATCCAATCTGTAATGACGACACAAATACATAGAAAATGACACACGTCAAAGACAAATCTTGCAAACCTCGATCTCTTTTTGTGTACGGACGAGTGACAAGTGTCACAACACGCACACTAACACATTTTCGTTGAAGTATGTTATTGTATTCTGAGAGATGAGAAGTCGGATTTGTCGCTCGACCGATCCGCAATTTGTACTGAGCGAGCAAAATCGATAAATCCAACAATTACATGAGACTAAAATATAATAATTGTGTTTGAATGTAATTAAACGTATGATATGTAAAAATAATATTACATGTGAAATGTAACACTTTCTTTTTGTAAATTTGATGTCCCCGACCTCTTTTTATAACAAAAAACCGAGCAAAGAGGCATTTTTGTGCAGCAGTGTTCACGCGCGCGACTGGACTCGGTCTAGTGAAAAATCCAAGTGCAACTAGTTTTATTACCCGCGCTAGATTAGACTGACGCGCTAATCTTGTACCTCGGCAGAGGGGAAATAGTGCGAATGCCGCCTCCCTTCCGTGTTGCTCGAAGCGTAAATTAGTTATAGTGCTTAGGGATTTGACATTTTAAACATAACTATATTGTACTTTAGGAAACAACCTATAAGGTGTAAAATAACATAGAAACTATTACCAACTATTACTTTCTACGTGTATTGTCAGTGATATCACCGATAACGGCAAGTGTCATGCAATACGAAGGTCGCTGATATAGTATTATCTCTACGCTGGTTTAAACTTTCACAAAGGGTCGATACTATCCGGTTATCACTTAAGGGCGTCTGCAAGCGGACGCGGGTGTACAGAGCGGGGTAACGAAAAATTGCATTACATTGCATGAACTTTAAGATACGTCAATTAATAGACCTAGAAACGATATGGATTAGACATGTCAGTGTCAAATGTGACGTTTCTTCAAACAAAAACGCCACTTTTGACACTGACACATCTAATCCATATCGTTTCTAGATCTATTAATTGACGTATCTTAAAGTTCGAAAGACGAATCGGGCAGCCAGTCGCACAATATCCGTACCTACACCGAGCCATTGCAAACATAATTATGTAATTTAATTTTAATTTTATTGTACAGTCAAATAGTTTAATTTTAATTTTATTTTATTGTAATTTTATGGAAGTTTTCTGGAATAAAACAATTTCATTTCATTTCATTTCATTTCATTCACCCGCAACTCTATTATTAAGGGTATAGAGTCTAATATCCGTTGACATCGTGCGCATTGCACTGCCAGAAGCGTTTTGAATTTCCTAAAGGCAAACGGACTCTAGAGAACGAGTGAAACAAAGGAAGCCGGAATTAGAGCTGCTGATAGTACAGAAAAGGCTCAAGGGAAACTAATATTAAAGTCAGATATTTTGAGGAGCTTTGATTTCGGGGCCTATTCTCAAATGGTTTAAAGGCGTGATATTGGAATTTAACTACAAAAAATAAATGTTGTAGGACAAGGATGTTTTTATGTATTATATGTAGTAGTATATTTATTACCCTATATTATAGTGGCCTGTAACACGAGCACAAAATTAAACTGTAGGCTGCACTCCTCAAATTGATCAACATTGGTACAGCGACTTAAAAAGAAATGATTTTTAGCACACTTTAAAGTTTATTCTAAGAGGCAAAGTATTGCTAATTTTGTTATGTTTAAAGCGTGACAAGGCAAGACAAAGCAACGTCAATTACATACGCAGATGACAGCGTACATTCATTGAAGATAATATTTTATTTGTATGAAAAATACGAAGTCTAAAGTTTTCATAGTTTTTAAAGTCGCTGAACATAATTAATAATAATGAAATTTAATCGCGTTAGACCTGTTATAGTACATTACGATACAAGAACCTTTTCGCATGTGTATTGTACAACGTTTTACCCATCTGGATCTGGCCCTTTAAATTTTTGACATAGGCACGTATTATCCTTAAACCCGCCCTAGGCCGGAAAATAGCACCATATGTACTGTAAACGGCATTAATTAAATGTTGGTAATTTTGATAAGTATGTACCTACAGCCTAAAGTTAATTTTTTTGCTCGTGTTAGAGGCTACACCGGGTATAACTACTTATTTATATAATATACTCTTATACAGCGTCGTCTAGCACAATGTATTTTGATTTGATTTGATTTGATTTGACAACAAAAGCCTCACCTATTGAGCTTAACTACCCTACCGTGGAACAAGGTCAGAGCATTGTGGCACTGCGTACACCAAAATAACTGAAATATAAGGGTCAAACAGATCACTGTGTTATGTCTTTCCTGTAGACATACACAAGAGTTAAGGGCTATAAAGGTTAATTTTCTTATTTAACCCTTATCCACGTGAAAAGGTCCTCCTTTTATTTAAAGAACTATGATAAAATCATTACTTACATGCCCACAAGCTGTTAACTATTGCCCACAGGAGAGAAAACTAGGGTGTTATCGCGAACAGCACATTTTTCTCTCCTGTGGGCAATAGTTAACAGCTTGTGGGCATGTAAGCAATAATTTTATCATAGTTATCTAAATAAAAGGAGGACCTTTTCACGTGGATAAGGGTTAAATAAGAAAATTAACCTTTATAGCCCTTAACTCTTGTGTATGTCTACAGAAAAGACATAACACAGTGATCTGTTTGACCCATAAAAACAATATTTATTTAATGTCTTCTACGACATTGACGATTCTCGTGCCGTCTTAAGGGGATTGTCGGATTTGTTACATTTATTTACTCTGGCACTGGTGATTTGGCTATATTTTTAAAGGAATTTGAAGGAATAGGTTTTTAATTAAAAACAAACAAACATAAATCATACCTTGTAAGAATACCGAATTTACATACTTAACTTAGGTACCTGTCGAATTTTATCTACAAGCCATTCCATTAGCACATTTAAATAATGTAAATAAACCAAGCCACGTGCGTAACTCAGTCATACTAGCATCCCTGCTGTAGGTAATTTTATACCGGTACCGTACTATTATATTTCAACCGGTATAGTTTTACCTTCAAAACGAATCGGTATCGATAAATAATAACGGTATCGTACCGCTTTTACCGTAACCAAATCTGTCTCCTCTGTCTGTGTCTGTCTCTGTATAGAATAGAATACATTTATTTACTTTCTGTGCATATCTAAAGTATATTCATACTAATTAGAACATATAACCGTTAATTGAAAGCTAAATAAAATAATTATCTGTCTCCGTAACGAAACGTATGTGTGTAATGTATGTATTACACACATACGTTTCGTTACGGAGACAGATAATTATTTTATTTAGCTTTCAATTAACGGTTATATGTTCTAATTAGTATGAATATACTTTAGATATGCACAGAAAGTAAATAAATGTATTCTATTCTATTCTATACCGCCAATGAGATACAACTTTTTGTATCTGTGGATTTAACTATATTATTGGCTGAGCCACTGTACGACATGATATTATTTTAAGGTCATAATGAAATAGAGTATACTCACAGGCGGGAATATCCCTATCATGATCAAATTGCCCTAGATAACAACGGTAACTCGTTTAGCCCCGCACCAGCTGCATCCAATCTGCCCGGATCGCGTTAACGGGGTGAGAAGGGACGCTGATGAGCCTGATGAACTTGAATTGGGGGTAATATGACTTGAATAGACTAGCTAGACTTAAATGGGTCAACCTGTTGGTATTATACAATAAATGGACTTTATCTACACACATATAATTAATCCTCTATGATGCGTTCATAAATTCGCAGGGCCAGCTGTTTTGTTACAACTAATTTCTTATCGGTGAGAATGTCATTATTGCGTAATAATAACGTCGATATCGAATCCGTAATGACATTCAAATTTCCATAATCTCTAAAATACAAAGTAGAAATGACGTTTTTTGAGTGTGAGATCAAATGCCGCAACAATGGTGGTAGTAAACACACCATGGAGACCTTATAATATCTGTGTAAGTACTTAAATAAAGCAGATGTTTTTATGAAACTCGCTTTTAGCTTGTTTCATTAACCCACACTCGTACTTTAATGTCTTTCATTATGTGGCAGGCACATAAACGACTATTAAAGTTTAGTTTTAATGCAGTAACACAGTGTTATACAGTTATACAGTGACTCTATAATGATACTGAAAATGTTCAGTTTACATGCAGATTTCTCGACAAAGATCGTACAATGAAGTCTCAATTCAATAAAACGTTCCCAACTCACGTTTGCAAATATCAGCTGAAGGAATAAGAATTTAATATTATATATCTGCAGAGCTTGCATAAGCTATACAGGGTATTATTGAGACATGATCACAATTAAAATTATTAAAAAAAGAAGAAACTTAATCAACTCAGTATTAAGCAAACACAATAGGTAAAAGAAATACTCCCGGTATAAAAAAAAAAGATTTGCAAAAATGCAGTGGTAAACATAGTTGGACAGTAGGTAATTTAAGTGCGTACATTTACTTAAATTAATCCCCAACCATCACTTTAAAAAATCTACTATCACCATGCAATACTGTTTCCATTATAACGCATTCACTGCCAGTGATCCGCCAGGTGGGTTCTCTGTTCGTAGTCGCTTTTCGCTACATACGGGTTTTCACATGTTGAGTTGATGTGTTAGTGTGTGGTGTTTTTACACGATGATGAACTGTGACTGTCGTTATTCATAAACGTCGGTCAAATGTAAAAAAAATAGGTAGTTGTATTTTTGTTTATACAATTATGTATCTATGATTTTGAAGTGTTAGTAAGAAAGATACAAACTTCACAGTGGCATTTTAAGTTTTGAATATAACCAATAAAAAAAATATTATTAATTTATACGTAGGTATAATTCGGCTATGTTCACCTTGTTTAAAATATAACAATTTTTTTGCGATTTCCAGGTTGGTCCCGTGGTTGGTAATATATAAATAAGAGTAATTTAATATCTACCTACTTGAGTGATCAACATGTATATAAAACTGTATAAGTATAAATGAACGCAATATTTCTTTTGAAAGCCCACAATCCGAATCACCCGGTATAAAAGGACGCAGGGCGTAGTGAGAAAATGCAACTGCAAGCTGCAAGAGCAGGATATTAAGGGAATGCACTTCTGAGGAAAATTTAATCCTCTTACAGTGTATCGTCAAATGCAGGTTGGGATGCACTTTGCTCAAAGACTGAGTGCAATAAAGTAGGGGAGCGGGACAAGATGGGGTAGGGGACAAGATGGTCCTTAAGTTATTAAAGTTAGACCAATATAAGACTGCAACGATTTTAATAGCATACACAGTGTAAGTGTTTTTATAGGGTTCCATACCCAAAGGGTAAAAACGGTACCCTATTACTAAGACTCCACTGTACGTCTGTCCGTCTGTCTGTCACCAGGCTGTAACTCATGAACCGTGATATATTTCTGTTGCCGCTATAACAACAAATACTAAAAAGTACGGAACCAATCGGTGGGCGAATTCGACTCGCACTTCGGTTTTTATTTATACGTCATAATTTCATAATAGAAGTTTGATGTTTAAAATAACACTCCCACTAGCTGTGCTATCAAAATCGTTGCAGACTTAGTTTGGTCTAACTTTAGCATAGTTTTCGCACCTGACAATGCGCCGCTATATTGGCCATTAGCAGACATTGGATTTTTGGGGGCAAAATTAAATGCTAGCCCAGAATTTTGGAATTTTTATTATTTGATGGTAAACTAATTTGTCTCCATAGTTTATTATTTTACCTCTAATTAGGGTTTGCAATCCGGATCCGAAATGTATGAAATTATCCGGATCTGGATCCGGATCCGCGGATATTCCCATACATTTCGGATCCGTCGTGCAAACCCTACCTCTAATACATTATTATTGTGTGTTATTTTAGCAACAAATAAACGTCTTATTTATCTTTCTATATGTCTAAATTTACATTCTTTTAAAGTATCTTAAGTAAGCTTTGTAATAACATTGTTTAATGAAATTCTTCTTATAACTAAGACAGAGTTAATATCTAGTTAGTAAGGAATTCGTCAGAGTCCCGGGTGGTATGGTCGATTTTTCCCCGGGGTAATAAAATTGAGGAACGGCTATCGAGATCTAGTAATTAATTTCTTGATAGTGGCTAACAAGACAAGTGTTAAATAAATTGCGTTACCTATGAAAATTAAAAGCATAAATAATCCAAATAATATTTTAATAATTATTATATAAAAAACCGGCCAAGTACGAGTGGGACTCGCGCACGAAGGGTTCCGTACCATTACGCAAAAAATGGAAATAAAATCACGTTTGTTCTATGGGAGCCCCACTTAAATATTTGTTTTATTTTGTTTTTAGTATTTGTTGTTAAAACGGCAACAAAAATACATCATCTGTGAAAATTTCAACTGCCTAGCTATCACGGTTCATGAGATACCGCCTGGTGACAGACAGACAGCCGGACAGACGGACAGCGGAGTCTTAGTAATAGGGTTTACCCATTGGGTACGGAACCCTAAAACGAACTAACCCATTTGACTGAGGCTGTCTACAGGAACAGGTGAAATTCCATTGATATCAACTGAAACCTTCCCTTCCACGTCCCATAGGGTAAACATGTCCATCCTGGCAATATTTGAATGTAAACTACATGTCACAACGTCCCGTCCCGTGGGACACGCTTGTTCCAAACGCTTGACGGGCACGCAAAGGTTCTCGAACCAGGCCGCGTAGCCAAAATGCCGATCGCTTACGCTCCGTAGCGATCGAAACGCAACTGTCACTGTCGCACTAATATGGAAGAGTGATAGAGAGACACAAAGCGTTTCGTTGTCGAAGCGATAGCGATTGTAACCTTGGCTAGGCCGGCAGTACGAGGGCGGGACAGAAAGTTTGTGGTTGCTTTGGCCTATTATTTTATTAAAAAAATACTTTGTTATATATTTCATTTTTATTGGACAATATCTTCTTCTTCAACCTATAGGGCCTAGCGCCAGGGTCCGCTTTCCTGCTCAATCTTCTCCACTTTGCCCGGTCTTCGGCATCCTCAGAAGTGTGATTGTTCTCTTCCATGTCCGCTGTCACGACGTCCAGCCAGCGCTTGCAAACAATATAAAAAAAAATACAAATAGTGGCCCATTACGTCCTACTAAAAGCATTTTCTACCTGTCAACCATTAGGCCAATCAGAAACAGTATTAAGTGCAGGTATTAAACAAAAAACACATAATAGGTAACTTGAACATACAATATAGCGTTAAATATGTGTATATGTGTATACTGTAGATAGCTGACGCAGGGCAGGACGCATAGTGGTAGAGTACGTAAGATGGATTTGATGTCATACGTATTCGTGTGATTTGAATACCGGGTGTGGCCTGTAACACGAGCAAATATTTAAAACATAGATTGTACTCCTCAAACGGTGACACTTTTGTTCAACAACTTTTAAAAATTATGAAGTATTTAGATTCCCTATTTTTCATACAAAATAAATATTACCTTCAATGGACGCCATCGCCACGCCATATCATTGTGATTGACGTTGCTTGTCACGCCTTAAACATAACAAAATTCGCAATACATTGCGTCTTAGAATAAACTTTAAAGTGTATTAAAAATCAAACCACAAGTTATTTTTAAAAGTCGCTGAACAAATGTTGGTCAGTATGAGGAGTACAGCCTACAGTTTAATTTTTTGCTCATGTTACAGGCCACACCCGGTATATTATCTCTTTATCTCTCTCTCATACCTATTATATTAGGAAACAGATCGTATCAATAAAGATCCCACAAAAACATCTTCTAAATTATAAAATGTGTAATTATGACTGTAAAGCACACTTAGTTTTCTTTTAATTGTGATTTGACGTATAAGTTTCGTCACCAATCTCGAGGTCGCGATACACTGGATTTCCCGTCATTTTGACTCGTTCCCACCAAAGAATGAAAGGGCCTTCGGGTATTTAATTAGGGACAATCTGTTACAAACAACATAAAATCCGGCCAAGGCTGGTGACGTCAAGGGTCAATATGTAATAATATACTTCTATAAAGTACCTACTACTACATACTTATGTTAAGAGTGTAGTACCTATCGGAAAATGAAGTTGATATTACGGTGTCATAAAAATGAATAGGGGGATGATTATTTATGGGGAGTACGGGTGAATTGTCTTGGTGCGAAAAATTAACCATGTTTCATGCTCATTCAGAAAATTTAAGATTTTATTTCAGTTTATAATTTAAGACTAAATAATAGAGTCTAATGTTTTGGTTGAGTCATGTGAATTTACGAGATACGAGTATACAGCTCATAGAGTCACTAGTTTAGGTTATAGGTTACATTAGGTATGCCTGGCATTAAATAAAAAAATCTAAAAGAACGGTTCTCAATCAAGAATATTATCATTTAGAATTATTCAAAACTTAGAATTAGAAATCTAAATTTTATGTCGTATATTAGACCGAAGTTTCGGTTTTGATTTCGGTTCTGACAGGATTCGGCGTACAAATCATAAATTTCAGCCGAAGATTCGCTTACGGTCGAAGCTAGAGCAAAACCGAACCTTCGTTCTCGGTTTCATTTTCGGCAAAACATTCAGTTGCGGTCGGATACTATTTCTTATGGGATTTTATAGCTTGACTTAAAACAAGTGAGTCTAAACCGTAAAAATATTCAAAATGTATAGCTTGAATTTGAAGGAAATTTAACATTCATAAGACGTAGCTAACTAGATTATGATCGTGATCTGATTTCCACAGAGTTGTGGACAGGACAAACAAACAGACAGAAGTAGGGCAAGCTCTATTGAGAATATACATCATGTGAGGGCATTTCTCAGGAGGGCCATTTTTACGTGTCCGGGGCAATAAATGATTGAATTTACTGTTCAATAAATCTGAATTAATTTAGGCATGATCTTCAGCCTATATTCTGTCTGGGACACTATCAAATTATTTATTTATTATTTATATAATACAAGAAAAAAAAATTTTAATGCCAAAAATGATGTTCGGTGGGAGTGTCCCGCACCCAGATTTTATGAAACAAAAAAATATTACTCAAGATGGGGCATTAGATCGGAGTTATTATGGGTATTCACGCATAAGGTATTAGTTAACTTATCATATTCTTTATATCACAATAATGTGATTGCTCAACTCATTGAATAAAACCAAATTTACGATGTGTCCCGGGCTAGTGCCTGATTTCGGTGTAATTTGCAAAACATGTCGGTACTCCTTCAAAGTTGTAAACCAGGAACTCATGTCTCAAACATAGTATGCTTTAGTTGTGCCTTAACCGTTGAATAGAGTAGAGCCCATACAACCATTTCCAGTCGCCGTTACGACGCGGTGTTGACACATCTTGTGTCGACACCGTCTGTTTCGGTCACAATTCCAGTCGCAGAGTCGTCGCCGTGTCGACACAGTTACCAGAAATGGGGAAGGGTCGACACATGACACAAAGTGACATAAAGTGTAGTCGCCGTGTGCACACATTGTTTCGGGTTTGCGACTACTTTATGCCAAAATCATTCGTTCATTCGTTCATTTTGTTCCTGTCAAATGGAAACTGTCAGATGGAAAAATACTTAAATAAAAATAAGTGACATTAATACGCCATCTCTAAAACGGATTACAAGACATAATTATATATTGTTTGCATTTATATTACAATATGACTTAAATTATTATGGGGAATTAAACTGCTCGAGTGATTTGATAAACTAAGTGTAATATAATCAACGCGCCACCACATTGTTTTAGTTTAGCCGGAAATGAAATTGTTTACTTCTCAGTGCCTGTGTTCATAACTATATTATTTGAAGCATTTTTAGTACTTCGATGCGTATACTATACTTAAATAACAGAAATAACGCTTTACATACTACGAAACTTGTTAATTATGATGCATAAATATGGTTTAAGGCTGAGAAATATTGCAGTCACAAAGTAGTTGCAATGTTTCGACTTTGTGTCGACTCTGTGTTGACACATGACACGCGCTGTCAAAAGTAATAACAAAGTTACTGGTATGTTACTGGATTTGCAAAATGGCTCCTTGTGTTGATTTGTTTTCAGATATTCTCAAAGTGTAAAAATGCCGTGGTCAGAGATGGGCATTAATCGATTAACTGTTTATTCGACTAATTAATGGAATAAAAAAAGTTAATTCTCAAATTTTAATCGCGATTAGTTTAGTCGACCTAACATAGATTGAAATTGAATTAATCTGAATATTAATCGAATAAATTATCGATTAAATCTCGATTGAAAGTTGACAGGGGGCCATTTTTGTACGTAAAAATAATAGAAATGTCTTGCATGCAGATGGTAGCAAAACACTTTGTCATAAAAGTCGAGATGGGTGTCGATATATAGGTTTTAGGGAGTGCCGATTTCGAAAATAATGACCATTTTGGAATCCGAAATGGCGGCCATGCACTGTGTCATAAAAGTCGTCATGGATGTCGTTTTATACGTTTTAGGGGGCCTCAATTTTGAAAATGATGACCATTTTGGAATCCAAAATGGCGGCCATGCACTATGCCATAAAAGTCGTCATGGGTGTCGTTTTATAGGTTTTAGGGGGCGCAGATTTCGAAAATGATAACCATTTTGGATTCCAAGATGGCGGCCATGCACTATGTCATAAAAGTCGTCATGGATGTCGTTTTATAGGTTTTAGGGGGCCCCGATTTAGAAAATGATAACCATTTTGAAATCCAAAATGGCGGCCATGCACTATGTCATAAGAGTCGTCATGGGTGTCGTTTTATAGGTTTTGGGGGGCGCAGATTTAGAAAATGATAACCATTTTGGATTCCAAAATGGCGGCCATGCACTATGTCATAAAAGTCGTCATGCGTGTCGTTTTATAGGTTTTAGGGGGCGCAGATTTCGAAAATGATAACATTTTCAATTTAAAAATGGCGGCAATGCACTATGTCATAAAAGTCGCCATGGATATCGTTTTATAGGTTTTAGGGGACGCAGATTTCGAAAATGATGACTATTTTGGATTCCAAGATGGCGGCCATGCACTATGTCATAAAAGTCGTCATGGATGTCGTTTTATAGGTTTTAGGGGGCGCAGATTTCGAAAATGATGACTATTTTGGATTCCACTTTTATGTCATAAAAATACGTAGCCGTCATCTTGGATTATAAAATGATCATCGTTTTCGAATTCTGCACTCCCTAAAACCTATAAATCGACATCCGTGACGACGCAAGTTATCTTTATTTTCAGATCTAACAAATTGCTACAGAATACAAAGGACAAAAAAGAAGCGAGGAGGTAATGAAACAAGCAAAAATACAGATGATTCCTCGACGCAATTGGGTGATTCTTAAATTGTGTCCAGATTTTTTTTGTCATAAAAGTTTTTATTTTTCACATATTACTCTCACAGGTTCCGTGACATTTCGACCTTGTAATTTTTTAAGTAAATGTTTTTGTTTATCTATGAGGATCTCACTAGAATAGTATAATCAAGGTATGTTTATATTTGATGAATGAAATAGTAACGCAAAAAAAAAATATATTTGTGTCTTATATTCCTGCCGAAGACTTTTATTTTACCTTTTCCTTCTACACAAGTTTGGCCAAGTAATAAGAATTTAGGGCTCTCAATTTTATTTTGACTTCTACAACAGTTAAGCTACGAGGCCATGTTTGGTATCGTTTTCGTATAAATTCGCAGTACCAAATTTAGTTAAGGTATCACATTGACACCATTCCGAAGTAAAAACATATAAACTTATTAAAATACTTTCTTTTAAACTCCTCTTCACGCTTAAACTGCTGAACAGTTTTAATTTAAATTTGGTACACATATATTTTGAGTCCCGAGACAGGATATAATAAGTTATCTCAAAAATCACCCTTTAAAGGTGTGAAATGAGGTGTAGGGGGGAATTCAGAATTGACTTCTTGAAGTTAATACTGTTTAAGTTTAGGTTTGAAGTCATGTTTTTTCATCATTTTTAACTAAATCAAAGATGTAGACCATCCCAAATTTCATATAAATCGGTTCAGCGGTTATTGATTTCCCGTACAAATTTCCACGCCACTTTTCACACCTTCAAAAGATGATTTTGGTTATAAGATCTATCCTATGTCCTGTTCCGGGACGCAAACTATTTCTATACCAAATTTCAACGAAATCGGTTCAGCGGTTAAGCGTCAAGAAGAGTTTCAAAAAAACCGGCCAAGTGCGAGTCGGACTCGCGTATTAAGGGTTCCGTACATTAAGTCCGACTCGCGCTTGACTGCACATTTCTAATAGGTTTTCCTGTCATCTATAGGTAAAGAACTATTTTGTGTATTCAGACGGACATACATACAGACGCACGAGTGATCCTATAAGGGTTCCGTTTTTTCCTTTTGAGGTACGGAACCCTAAAAAGATTTATTTTTATTTTGTGGAATGGTGTCAATGTGATATCTTAAATGGATTCAGCACCCCAGATTTATACGAAAACGATACCAAACACGGCCTAGCACCTTCGCTGATATAGATATATCAAGATAAAATTGAGAGCCCTAAATAAACTTTCCAGAGCGGATATCTCAAAAACTATTCAACATATCGAAAAAATTGACGGAATAAACTTGTAACAAATTAAATTAACTTTCATTTTGTATAAGTGGCCATGTCGCTGAGATGCATAGTTTCCGAGATATAATCGAAAAACGGGAAAATGGGACCTTCAAAGCCCCCTCTCTCCCCCCCGCTCAAGGGCTACGGCCGGGGACTTTTGATATGTTCACCTCCTAACTTGTCAAACCGAGTTACGGAGTCAAAAATTGTGTTCCGAGCATTTCCCTCTACAACTTTTGGAGCATTCGTTGCCTGACCTAAGTAGCTTATTGAATTTCTTTAAAAACTTTTCTGTAAAAGGTTGACGGGTGTTGGGTGTTTATATGGTTTCGGTCGATTATTATCATTTGCATTGCCCATGATGACTTACTAGAATTACGAGCACACGAGACACTAATAGTAGTTTGACAAACCTTGGTTTTCAAGAGGTATTTTATATTGACATTTGCTGTCACAAATTTGCTGTCAGATTTAGTCGCAAACCGCACGCAAAGTGCACACAAATGTGTCGACACCTTGTTACGGAAAAGTGTAGACACGGCGACGACACTTTGTTTCGAAACAATTCTAGACACATTGTGTGGACTCTGTTACGACACATCTGACATTTAGTTACCACTTTGTGATTCTGCGACTGGAATGGTTATATGGGAGGTACAGTCACAGTATAATAAAGTGATTTTTTTAAGGTTTCACCGTCCTTCGGTGGGTTTGGTTCTATGTTTTTTTGAGATCGGTGGTGCAATTTACTCCGAAAGTTTTAGTGCATTTATCGTTATGCAAGTGCTTAAGAAATCCTCGAAAGTACGTAAATCCATCATTATTACATCTCCTCTGTATCACTCATGCTATTTCTGTAATTGCTAAAAAGCGATTAATTTTGACATCACTGGTGTTGATTTCCTTGGATTCGGTGGATTTTTTGACCACCGATATCAAAAAAGTGATCACTGAATTCAAATCCTGCTTTGTAAACTAGTTTGTTGTACTAATTTATCACACCTAAAAAGTGCAAGATACGTTGTATAAACGTAAAATTATGTTTGTAAGTAAATTAAGTCATAATAGGTACAAAAAATCACTAGTTTACAATGAGTAGTTTTTTAAACCAGACGTGTGTTGAGACTTGTAGACCCAATGTTTCTTTCTCTGTCTTGATGTTCTCTTCAAACCAATGAAGTAAATTATGTTAATTGTCCTCTGTATCACCTGAGGCCCTACACCTCGATAACTTTAAACGTGACAGCCATGTTAAATGAATGCAGATCCCACTTCTTTTACAATAACTTGTGTATGTAAGTATTATGCAAGGTGCACCCAAGGGACGGGATGTTCAGAACAAGGGATTAAAAATAAAGTGGCCTTCTAATGTCGAGATCGCTTCAAAGGCACTGAGCGTACCTTACTGATCGATATTTCTAAAGGATAGCCATAGACACAAATTGAACATAGCAAATGTTTTAACAATCCTCAATGTCTTATGTCTTTATGTCTAATTATAGGAGTTACAAATTAGCTCAAGTGTTTCAGAATGCTGGAGGTCTCCAGCACCCTCAAATAATTAACAGGTTATTAGATCTTCAAGCATTTGTCGACCACTTCAAATAGTTTTAAATTGATGGAGTTCACGCTTTAAAACTCTGTTATTCAAAAATACTTGTTTTCCGTATTGCATCACATTGCTTTATAAGTGCATTAAATATTTTTTGAGCATTGAACACCACTCAAAAGTTTCTTGTTTATCGAGTGTAGGTAATATAAGTTTCTTTTTGATGCATGTGCGGTCGGATTGTGTGAAACAAACATCTTCTCCTTTATGGCACTAATGTGCGAATTTGTGGTCGACATGTCTGAAACTCGTTCCAGGACCATACATCGCCCACCACCCTATTATATGAGAGGACAGTCAAATAGTGTGGGATATCTTCTAGAGATGTTGTTTTACAAGCCGTAATTAGGTTATTTTAAAATCTTGGGTCTATATCTATTAAATTTATGTAAGCTTTCGAGATCATTAGCCTTATTACATCGCTTATAATCAAATAAGAATGAAAAATATGATTAAAATGTAATATGATTGAGATATAAAATTGAAATGTGATTTTTGTGTATGCATTATTGAATTCGGTGACGCCAATTGATTTCAGTGCCTGCACATGATTTCGGTGTTTTTTAAATCTCAAATATCTTAAAAACTATAAGGTTCTAATGGAGGCCTCCACTACCAATATTTTTTATATTAAGGCTAGATTTTAGGAAATAAAGTCGCATATCAAATAAGTTAAAAAAAAAATTTGGCACCGAAGTCAGGCACCGAAGGTCATCTCTGAGAAACGCCCGTGAGTTGTATGGCTGCGTCAATACCGGTTGTGACGGCCAGCTTTTATAGTGCATAAAGGTGACGTTCGGATGTTAACTGCAGTCGCGATTATGAAGTTGATTCTGTCTGTCTGTCCGTCTGTCTGTCACCACGCTGAATCTCATGAACCGTGATAGCTAGACAGTTGAAATTTTCACAGATGATGTATTTCTGTTGCCGCAAATACTAAGAACTGAATAAAATAAATATTTAAGTGGGGCTCCCATACAACAAACGTGATTTTTTTGCCGTTTTTTGCGTAATGGCACGGAACCGTTCGTGCGTGAGTCCGACTCGCACTTGGCCGGTTTTTTATTTTTTATTTCAGCTTATATTGACGAATATTTAGCTATGTTAACAGTTGCCGACCAACTTTATTTACTTACAATATTATGTAACATCAATTTATACCCTTTTTTACACAAATAAACTATTCTATTCTATTCTATTCTTACTTGCCTTGCAATCATTTGTCCCGTCTTATTTTTTGATCACGTCCCCAATGTCACCCTGTATGAAACCAGCCTAATGAACTAAATTAGATGTCTTCTACCAATTATTAGTTCTAATAGATGGGTTCTTATAAACTTCTAAATTAGTTAATAAGTTCATATTTTTGTGGATTTCGGTTGAGTGATTACTTGGTAAAATGATTACGTAAAAACAAAACTTTTCAACTAGCATATTGGATATATAAAGTTTTCCAAAAAAAATCCATAAACATTTTTATGTACAAATAAGACAAGCATTTGGCTTTAGTTACACAACTACAATAAAGGATTTTGGTTTCTACATAGCAACACAGTTTATATTTTTCACCTCAGCAGCTCGAACAAGGGTAAATACTTCGCTGCTATAAATATAACTATTTTCTCCGAAGGTCCAAACACAAAGATGAATACAAAGAATTTCACAAAAACGATAGCATGCCATGCATGAATGTTTGTTCCCGAATCTGGGAGCGATGAAGTACTCGTATTATTTCTATTTGTGAATTTTATAAAACGCAAAACGTGCCGGAATATTACACAACGAAGGCCGCAAAAATATCTGACACGATCTTATTTGTAGAGCCATAAGAGCGTGTCACATATTTTTGCAGCCTTCGAGGAGTAACATATTATTGCAGGTGACTGTACCATAATTACCACTGTCATTTGTTTCACTAATGTTTCTAACTTTTGGGTGCAGAAAAAAATTTACATTATGTTCATGGGCAGAAATGTAGTTTAAATATAGTAGACCAAGGGATGAAAGGCACTCATTTCTGCCGAGGTGCTAATAGTCCGAGTGAGTGTTTTTTTATAAACATGACTAAGTATAAATTTTTATAGTATTTTTTGAGGGTACTTTCAATTAACAATTTAGGCAAAAGTATCGTTATTTATGGAATGGGGAGTCAAATATCAGAATGGAAATTGTATAACAAATCCATTTATACCCAAATTCCAATTGCTTATCATAAAAAAAATATAAAGTCGTACTTGGAACCTAAAATGCTCTAGTGCAGAAACGTATCATTTACTGCATACCTTTTAGAACAACAATGATCCTCTTCCAGAGCATGAGAAATGAAAAATATATAACAAAGTCAATGTCGTATCAGAACCAGTTTAGTTAGACCGGTAAGAGCGGTTTCGTACTACATCCGATCCGAATCCGATCCGAACCCGTGAAAATATGGTCCGTAGTAGCCGTAGAACTATTTCTATGGTAAGTTACACGTTGAATGACGGAAAGAATCGGATGACGGAGATCGGATCTATAGTGCGTAACTTATCATATAAATAGTTCTACGGCTACTACGGACCATATTTTCACTGGTTCGGATCGGATTCGGATCGGACGTAGTGCGAAACCGCTCTTACAAATTTTTAAATTACAACCGAGCTGTTGCCCCGAGCCATACATAAATGTTTCGTGTATGACATGAAAACAGCCACCAAATGAAAGACCAACAACAATTAACAATTCATTGTAAGAGCTGAAACGGAATGGCGTTAACACAATCGTTTAATTGCTTATGGTAATTTGCTCGTTTTAATATGTTGTTACTGAAGACAAGTAATTAAGTTGTAACAACTGAAAATGACAATTTAATTACGTATAGCAAAGAGTTATTGATTGGTCCAAAAATATGTTGACAAAGATTTTTAAAGATATTTTCACCTCAGCAGCTCGAACAAGGGTACTTTGCTTCTTAAAAACAGTGAGCAAAATGCGATTTTGCTCACTGAGCCATTTTGTCTCACTCAGTGAGCAAAATGCGATTTTGCTCACTGACCTTCAAGTGACCTTTATAGTCAAATGTCATTTCAACATGCGGGGTCTAATACAAGTTCGATATACCTGGGTTCTATTATCTCTGTCCCTCTAGGTATGTTCTCACTGCTTAGGGTGAAAAATTTTGTGTACTACACGAGATCAAAGTTATTTACATCTCGTGCGCTTTTGAATCCCTTACTACGCTCAAGATTCTAAATTAGATTCACTCGCTACGCTCGTGAATCTATTATAGAATCTTTCGCTTGCACGGGACTCAAAATAAACACTCGGAGAAATATCAAACTTTGATCTCTTGTTGTACAAATAACTATTTTCTGTCTTACACGTCTTCTCTAAAATGTCATTAAAATGAAAACTACAATCATTGAACTAAAACAGCGTTACGGCTCGGCCACGACATCGAGCGACTTGCGACGGCGGGAGCGATAACCATAGGTTGGAGCGTGACACAGCGATCGGACCTTTCGCTCCAACCTATGGTTATCGCTCCCGCCGTCGCAAGTCGCTCGATGTCGTGGCCGAGCCGTTATAAAACGGTGTCCGTCACTTTCAATTCCGTGGTGTTAAAATATGACGGGTATTTTATAACGTAGATAAATCTATCCATAATACGCCTGCTGCCGGCGTATTATGGATACAGGCGTATTATGGATAGCTTTATCCACGTTTATCCACGTGATAAAATAAATGTCACTTTTGAACACCGCGGGATAGAAAGAGACGGATACCATTTTATCACGCTGTCACGTAGACAAGAACGACCATCATAACCGTGCTGAATATATTACCTTCATAGGTTATCCTTTGGTTTTGATACATAAACACAAAAGTTTGTCAAATTATCAACAATATGCCGCTGTAAAAAAAAATTAACGTATTTTTAGCAAACTTGTAGTGGAAAGTTTAAGAAAATTTATCATCCATCATAGTTATAGCGTTGTTGGCTACATTTTAGATTTTAAAACTGTAATTTTTAGGGTTCCGTACCTCAAAAGGAAAAAACGGAACCCTCATAGGATCACTCGTGCGTCTGTCTGTCTGTCCGTCTGTCACAGGCTATTTTCTCGGAAACTACTGGACCAATTAAGTTGAAATTTGGTACACATATGTATGTAAATTAGTGACCCAAAGATGGACATGTTTATTTTTATAATTTTATAATACATAGGTTCGAAGTTATTTAAGAACATAGCCAAAAAATTACAATTACTTTATCTCAGAAACTACTGGGTCTAAAGTTTTGAAAAATATACACTAAATAGTTCTTTACCTATAGTTGATAGGAAAACCTATTACAAATGTGCAGTCAAGCGTGAGTCGGACTTATGTACGGAACCCTAGAAACGCGAGTCCGGCTCGCACTTAATTGTTGTGTGTTCATTATAAACCTAAAATAATCTTCTTGAAGTCTACGTTGTGTTTGTAATCGATATAACTGGGATCATGTGTTCAAAGTTACCAGTAACGTAGTAATAAGTTTTAAATTAATTAGAAGCACAGCTGTCTAGGTCTCAGTAGTCTAACTTTACGAACTAAGTTCATTATAGTTGGTTAATGTAACTATAGCTATAGATTATTTAAATTTGTTTTCTTTCTTGCATGAAAAATCCGGCCAAGTGCGAGTCGGACTCGCGCACGAAGGATTCGGTACCATTACGCAAAAACCGACAAAAAAAACACGTTTGTTGTATGGGAGCCCCACTTGAATATTTATTTTATTTTGTTTCTAGTATATGTTGTTATAGCTGCAACAGCAATACATCATCTGTGAAAATTTCAACTGTCTAGCTATTACGATTCTCGAGTTACAGCCTGGTGACAGACAGACAGACAGACAGACAGACAGACCGACGGACAGAATTTCGGGATTGGCGATTTCGGGGTTGGTCCTACAGTAAAAGTTGCTCAGTATAATCCCAAAACCTCCCTGGCAACAGGAATACAGTATTTTTTTTGCCACCTTGTATGTATACATATGTTATTGACATGAAATTTAAGCTAAAATAACATAACAGGGTGAAGCTAGTGTAGTCAGATTTTGAAAACATGTATTTGTTTCTTCAACAATTCAAGTATACAGTTACTTCCAAACATACTATCAGAACTTGTTGTTTTCGTTGTTGCGCGAAGCTACGCCGTAGCTGCCTACGCCTGTCTACGCCGTAGACGCGTAGCAGTTAAAATATAAATATTTATAAATTAGTACATACAAATCAGAATCAAGTATTTTATTCGTGATAAATTTTAACAAAAATTACATACAAAAGTATAACTAAAACCTACAAGTATTCATAAAATTGGTAGTTAAAGTTTACCACGAAATTGTCTCGCCTCAGCATATACTGATCCGAAAGTCAGCGCTGATCTTCCCCCGAGACCATTAAGTCATTTGCTGCGTCCTGCAACACCGACGACGCTGCTGTATGTGTCCCGATTACACTACCTTACGAAGGTCGAGGAGATCGTGAAGTATGTACGAGCCAAGTCCGAATTCATCCTGAGGGTCCTGAAGTTGGAATCTCGACACAGTGTGAATTTTAATTCATTTGTGCTGAGCGTTCCGACTGAACATCTAGCGACCTTCACCAAGGAGGAGTTTTGGCCGAAGGGTGTCAAGTTCCGGCGGTTCCGCGGCCGGCTCCCTGACACTGCGGGGTTGCGAACTGCATCGCAGCCATAATTGTGTTTTTAGTTTTAAGATATATTTTGTAATAATATGTATGCTAGTTTTAAGGTATTTATCTATGGGCCAATAGTTGCCTGAAAATAAATGTTTTCATTTCATTTCATTTCATTTTCATTAAATTTGTGGGTCACGTCACGATCGCAGCTGTACCACACGGCCCTATCATAAGCTGAACGCAGCCTTTGATCGACCAATCGAATTACCAAACTGAGCAAAGCTTGTACAATGGGTAGTAGGCGACGATATACATGTATAGACAGGTAGGTACACAAAAAACATATCAGTTTTTTACCTATTGTTAATCAACAATAGGCAAAATATATAAGTATGTTTTTCTGTTAGAAATTAAAGAATATTTACTTCAAAAATGCCTAAAAGGCATAAGGCTATAGATTTGCCAAGTTTTTGCTGACTAGTTCGACCAAGCCTTGGCTTTCGGCCAGAACGGTGTTGAGAGGCTCTTATTATAGGTTTTACGTGACACGCCCCGACGTCACATTTGGAATATAAAGTAATATAAAGTAATATAAGTATATTTGAACCTTTATTATTAATTTATATTAAGTTCTGCAACTATAAAAATAAGTGTAACTGATTAAACAACATGTGAGAAAATTGACGCAGCTAGAGTTAGACCAAGAAAAGTCTACAGTGATTTTGATATCCCTCGCAGTGCAAGTGCTATTTTAAACGTGAAACTTTTATGGAATTATGACGTACCTATAAATAACACTTGCACTGCGTGGGCTATCAAAATCGCTGCAGAATTTTCTTGGTGTAAGTCTATCTATACAGTGTGGAAAGATAATATATGTCGGGCCCTGGAGAGAAACTACCTTAAATCCTTAAGTTGGCTCATTTTACTTAAAGGAGACATTCCTTTATTTTTTTAAAGAAACAAAACTGCATTCTAAGATTTTTTTAAATTCGCTTGTCTCGACCGGGAATCGAACCGAGTAAAACTTCCAAAAAATAAACACTCGCTATTTTTTTTCTTCTAGTCGATACTGTTAATTTTAATGATAACATTTCTCCAAGAAACATTAGGTCTTACACTCGTCTGTCGTATAAAATATCCATAAGATCGAATATTTAGTATTCAAGAATATTTTTAGACAAGCAAAATTGAAGAAAAAAAGAAAAATCTTTGAATTAAAAAATAAAGGAATGTCTCCTTTAAGTAAAATGAGCCAACTTAAGGATTTAAGGTAGTTTCCCTCCAGGGTACGACTTATTTTTCCATCCTATATATAAAAAATTCTGTTACCTGTCATTTACGCTTTTTTAAGTTGAATAATTCTCTACACTGTACATAATTATGTAATGGCACAACGTGAGTGTTTAAATACAATCTATACATATAATAAAGCTGAAGAGGGTCGAAAGTCTGTACATGGAAGATATTTGAAAAAAAGTTGGCTGGGGATACTTAGAATCGATAACAGAACACGTTCCAAAAGTTTTTAGAATTTTTGTCTGTTTGTCTGTTTATCTGTTTATCTGTTTGTCTGTTTATTTGAACGCGCATCACGTGAAAACGGCTGAACGGATTTTGATGAAAACTTTACTAATCTGTCGAGAAAATCCCCGGCCAGGTTATAGGCTATAAAAATTTAACCCCTAAAAGGGGGGGTAGCCACAACAATCGATTGACTTAAGTTTGCCCCTGAATCTTATGGCGCTACTTAGGAAGGAGGGGCAAACTTTTTTCAAATATGTGCTACCACTATTGAGTACCCTGGTAAACTAACAGATGGCGCTGAATTTAATACGTTGTGATATGAATCAGCTACCGAGGAAAGATTTTGCCAAATTAACTCTAAGTTTAGAACAGGGGGAACGGATATCAACAAAAATAATAAAATAATTATGTTGATTTAATAAATTAATAATACAACAAAATTAAACGACAGTAAATTAATTGTCCCTCATTGCACAGTCTTTTGGGGAACTGAGTAAACATTAATTAATAAAGAAAACTAAAAATGAGTTTACATAGTTACATAGTGGTAAAATAAACACACATAATTATCAACATGCGTATAATTGCATAATTATTTAAAATTATTAATTTTCTGCATCATGAATTATACCTAATCGTAATTATATCGCACCCATATCAAATCCAATTTTCATACAAGGTGGGTACTTTGAAAAAAAAAAACATTGACCTCTGTCATTTGCTGTGCCGGATTAACCCTTTTAGGCAAAATAAGCAGTTGCTTAGGGCACCCGTCTAGGGGGCACCAAAACCGTAGGCAAAAAAAAGCGCAGGCTGCATCAGCATTGCAGTCGTGGAGTAGGTACCTACATGAAACTTTTATACGTGTACAAGTACCCATCTAATAACGTCCCATCCCTTCTGGGACTAAAAATAAAAATGTACAACCGTCTATCAAATTGCGTTTATATATCGAAAAATTTTCGCGCTCGCTTCGCTCGCGTTTTCAATAACTTTCAAGATCAAATTGCGTTTTTTATATCGAAATATTTTCGCTATTGCTTCGCTCGCGTTTTCAGTAACATTCTAAGATATGATAAAGGTGACATTCGGGTGGCGACTGCAGTAGCATTACTCTGTTGCAACGTTACTGCTGCAGTACTGTCAATTTTCGTGATAAAATGATGTGACTGATTTCCATACTAAAAGTAGAAATGTACAACTGTCTATCAAACTGCGTTTTTATATCGAAATTTTTTCGCACTCGCTTCGCTCGCGTTTTCAATAACTTTCTAAGGTATGGCGACTGCAGCACCATTACTCTGTTGCAACGTTACTGCTGCAACACTGTCAATTTTCGTGATAAAATGATGTTACTGATTTCCATACTAAAAGTAAAAATGTACAACTGTCTATCAAATTGCGTTTTTATATCGAAAAATTTTCGCGCTCGCTTCGCTCGCGTTTTCAATAACTTTCTAAGATATGGCGACTGTAGCAGCATTCATCTGTTGCAACGTTACTGCTGCAGCACTGTCAATTTTCGTGATAAAATGATGTGACTGATTTCCATACTAAAAGTAAAAATGTACAACTGTCTATCAAATTGCGTTTTTATATCGAAAAATTTTCGCGCTCGCTTCGCTCGCGTTTTCAATAACTTTCAACGTCAAATTGCGTTTTTTATATCGAAATATTTTCGCTCTTGCTTCGCTCGCGTTTTCAGTAACATTCTAAGATATGATAAAGGTGACATTCGGGTGGCGACTGCAGTAGCATTACTCTGTTGCAACGTTACTGCTGCAGTACTGTCAATTTTTGTGATAAAATGATGTGACTGATTTAGATACTAAAAGTAGAAATGTACAACTGTCTATCAAACTGCGTTTTTATATCGAAAAATTTTCGCGCTCGCTTCGCTCGCGTTTTCAATAACTTTCTAAGATATGGCGACTGCAGCAGCATTACTCTGTTGCAACGCTACTACTGCAGTACTGTCAATTTTCGTGATAAAATGATGTGACTGATTTCCATACTAAAAGTAGAAATGTACAACTGTCTATCAAATTGCGTTTTTATATCGAAAAATTTGCACGCTCGCTTCGCTCGCGTCTTCAATAACTTTCTAGGGTATGGCGACTGCAGCAGCATTACTCTGTTGCAACGTTACTGCTGCAACACTGTCAATTTTCGTGATAAAATGATGTGACTGATTTCCATACTAAAAGGAAAAATGTACAACTGTCTATCAAATTGCGTTTATATATCGAAAAATTTGCGCGCTCGCTTCGCTCGCGTTTTCAATTACTTTCTAAGGTATGGCGACTGCAGCAGCATTACTCTGTTGCAACGTTACTACTGCAGCACTGTCAATTTTCGTGATAAAATGATGTGACTAATTTCCATTCTCAGCTGTAATGTGACAATGAACGTCACTCAACTAACCAAAAAAATTCAATGTACGTAATCTCGATGACCCTAGGGAGAGGGGGCACCATGGTCTAGAAATGCTTAGGGCATCAAAACGGCACTGGTCGTTTGCGGAGTCAAACGATTTGGGACTCTCATTTAATACGCATTACCGCCTTCCAGAAAAAAATTCAATCATTCGCGAAAGTCTCGCAACGCATTGAGGTTACAAGGGGCACGTGGTCTTCCTCAGGAGTCTGAAGAAGACCACGTTCAGTGGCGCTCTAGCCAGGCAGGCCGGTTCGCTTTCGCTCGCGCGCGTATACCTTACTGTATCGTCCGATATACATCTACTACTCTGTCGTTTAAATCACGTGTAAAATTTGAATAAGGGCGAAAAAATCTATTGATTTTGGAGTGTAGTTTTATTTAGTGGTACCTAATTGTAAAATATTTTATCTGGACTGCAGTCCTCTAGCATATCCATCTGTCAACTTTACTTCAAGTTCCGCCTCCAGGAGAGAGGGAGAGAAATTAGGATTAGTAATTAGCCGCTTACTGACACAGACCGAATTCCACGCGGGCGGAGCCGCGGGCACAGCTAGTTAATAATATAGCAAGTTGTTACAATGCAACACGAAATGTTGAAAAGTCGGAGACAATAATATTTTTCAAAAGCGTTTGCGTTGTTTGTCACAAGTTTGCACAAACATCGCCAACGCGTCCGCATACAACCGTGTAAATATTCAAGGAAAATAAACCACCGCCTCTGACAAGAGTCTGACAAATATTGTTGAATGCCGCAGTCATGCTGATTTGCTCAATAAATTGAGGTAAGGCTGGCGCCACGGGTATAGCGTAGGCAAAGGAAATCCCTGCAAAATATTGTTGTGAAAGTAACTCTGTTATCTCTCTACAGGGTGAAATTTCAACCCCCAGCCATACACTGCGTAGTGACTTAATACAGATCATACTGAACAACTTTTATTTTTATTTATTTACGGAACCGATGTCGAAATCGCAAAAAAATATTGGCTGTTTCATAAATTCCGGCTGATGTTATGCCGCTGATTTCTATGGGACAGCCAAATTTTTTTTTTAGCGTTTTGTAGTCCCATTATAAAAGTTGTTCAGAATGACTAAAGTCACTACGCAGAGTATTGGTGGTTAAAATTTCACCCTGTATACGCTAAAACCCGCGGTAAACCGATTTAGATGTTTGATATGCTATGGAAATTTAAGATTAGAGTGACCCTACTTTTCCAGCCCATAGGGTAGTGTAGTTTCATGAACTATCTCTCATTGTCATTCCACGCCGACGAAATCGCGGGTAGCAGCTAACGGTGTGATAAATTTTATCGACCAATTTTCAATACCTAGTTAAGGCAATGTAAAGGAAAGGTGGGCCAAAATGGTTACTGAGTAGGAGTGGGAGTGGGTTACTGAGTTAGTGGGAAAATGACGATCGAGTGGAGAAAACGAAGGGAGGCATTTGCCCAGCAGTGGGACACCAAAGTACGCTATTAAAAAAAGGTAATGTAAAGCCTGAGCGGACAACTCAGTGTTTGACGTAGCCTTACTCAACCAGATGTGTCGGCATTGCCATTTAGCGACACGCTGCACTGGGTACGTGCCAGTTTTCCGACATCCAGTACGGCTACCACCAGTTTTGACATTGACATAACGTTCACGTTTACGTAACTTACTTTCTATGCATCTCGCTCGTACTCGCATATGCGAGCAATAGTGCAAGCGAGATGTACAGAAAGTAAATTACGTAGACGTGAGCGTTATGTCAATGTTAAAACTGATGGTAGAGGCTCTGGGTTAAGCGCTTTTCAAGTTTTCATCTCAGGGGGAGGTCGGGAGACGTGTCCAAGTGGACAGTTGGACAAAGTTTAAAATTAAAGACAATTGGCTAGTCTCCTATACATACTGAAAAATCAAGATCAAGCTTGTTTTCATAATTATTTTACACAATAATGTTGCCAAAAATATTAATAGCAATTTTGCGACCTATTTTTTTCCTGTTTTTTCCAATAACTTCACCGATTTGAAACCTGATTAACAACTTTGCTCAAAAGAAAAAAATAAGAACATAGGTCTAAAACGCAATTTTGCATAAAATCTTCTAATATTAAAGTTGTCTCTAAAAATGCGTGATGTTATTTTTGATCGAACTCATCGATTTTTTTTAAATAACAACCGCGATTCCGGGCACGCGCGGCAGCCTGATTAGTGTTCAGTGTGTTTGGAGAAGGACCGAGACTCACTGCACCTTAAAAACAAAAAAAAACACAACAAAATGTTTTTTAACTTGTCCTATGTAGTACCTACATACGTGACAAAACGCTGACCTGATAACATGATCGTTCTATCAAGGCCTGACAGTCGATAGGCCGAAGGGCGGTCCGGCAAGGTCGGGGCCCCTTCAAGGTTACGAGGCCTAAAGCGGGAGCAGTAGCGATTATCGTTCCAGTAATACATGCTTAATACGGTCACATTGTTTAATAAATAAATATTAAGGGACATCTTACACAAATCAATCCAGTCCCAAGCAAAACTTTTGTTGTACTATATGTACTAGACGACGCTATACAATACAATACTCATTACTGCAAACCCCACACAGTTCACAGAGCAAAAAGGCGCTTTCGATAATTTCAGCTATGTCCGAGCCCTCCGTCAGCTGTCGGACCGTAAAGGCTCTCTTGATTGTTTAAAAACCGCTAGCAAAGTTGCATTTTATTCACATGTGAGGAAAAGTAGCACGGACTAGCAAGCGCAGCGTAGGACGTCCACCCACAAGATGGACAGACGACCTTGTTAAGGTCGCCGGAAGACGCTGGATGCGGGTCGCTTCCAACCGGTACGTATGGA
This sequence comes from Cydia splendana, assembly GCF_910591565.1. Classification (NCBI taxonomy): domain Eukaryota; kingdom Metazoa; phylum Arthropoda; class Insecta; order Lepidoptera; family Tortricidae; genus Cydia; species Cydia splendana. The sequence continues at coordinate 694,308 of NC_085978.1, read as the reverse complement.
GGTCCAAGGGGGAGGCCTATGTTCAGCAGTGGACGTCTTATGGGTGAGATGATGATGATGATGATGAGGAGGAAAAGTACCTACCCAGATGCAAATTTTTAGTTGTTTTATTATGTCTGCTGGTGCTGGTTGAATTTCCTTTTAAATGATGATTTTGATTGATAAATAATATTTAATAAAATTCTTTTGGATTTGATTTGGTTTGTCTTTGTTTGATATCTTACAGTTAATATTTTCTTCGGGTTGGTGTGGTGAAAAATTTGTGTTTCACTCGGGGGCAAATTTTGTTTATATTAACCCTCGTGCATTGAAACCCTTGCAATGCTTAAGATTCCATTTTACGAACCACTCGCTCGCTACGCTCGTGGCTCAATTTTGGAATTTTCGCTTGCTCGGGTATCAATATTAGCACGCGCGGTTAAACAACAACTTTGCCCCCTTGTAAAACAAATAACTATTAAACTTTATTGCACAATATAACAAACAAAGTATAAATGGCGGACTTATGCCTAAACTAAAGGCATAATAAAAGTGTAGGTATACGATTAACCAGCTTATTATCTCTCATTCCGAGGTGAACCCTTAATTTTACTGGGCTGCGCTACCTCCTATGCCTTTCGCTATTTTTAGTAGGTTTTATGACCAAGATTAAGATAAGATCGACGGCTCAGCGGAAGTGGACTGCCCGCCGTAATATCGCTGGCCCCATATTACAGGGTTCTATGTTTCACCTTAGTCGAACTGAAATTTGAACATTGTCATAGTGACATTAAGTCGAATTTCAACTATCTTGAAAATGTAATATAGAACCCTGTAATATTGGGCCAGAGATATGTATACATGTCACCGTTAAATTGTAAAAACCGTTAGTTTATAATCTAACTAGCGAGATTGTAAACTGTCGAAATATTGTGTACCTTAACATACTGCTTACAATTTAACGCTTTATTTTTCGTTAGATTATAATCTATCGAAGTGAAACCGTCATATTGTGAACTGGCGTACGAAGGAACGCGCCTCAAGCGCTGATTGGTTGAACGTTGTGAGCCGCGCGCCGCCATATTTTAGTGTCCATAAATACATAGATCAAGGGCCCAACGTTTTCTGTTCTCTTTCACGTCGCAGCAACTAGTATCATTTCTCTCTCCTCGCTCTTTTAAAAATGCCGTTTGTCAAAAAAGGACAACCATACTGTTGAGAAGGTGGACTTCAAATCAAGTGTTGCCTTTCTTGATGCGCCCAGGCTGTGTATGTGTGCGTAAAAGCGTATATGTGTGCTCTTTTAGGGATGTGAAAAGTCGATTTTAATCATGTTATATATCGATAAACGCTACACAGCGGAACGAAATAGCGATTAATTGAAGCTTCAATATCTTCGTTAAACATAAAAATAATTGAAATGCTAATGGATAATGAATATATTATAATATAATAATATAATTCAATTATTGCGGAACACCTATTTTAGGACGTATTCATGTATTTTAATTAAATATCTGAACTTTCCCTTGGTTCCCTGCTGGGGCGTGACTATAAAATTGTGATCTGATAACCACAATAAAGAATAAAAGCGTTTTTGGTAATTTTAGGTATCGTTAAGCCTTTGAAGTAAAATTAAAATTGCAAGAAATGTCGATAGTTTATCGATATGACTTTATCGACATGGCTACAGCAACGTGGGCCTCATTGTTAATCGTACACTAAACAAAAGTGGCAACAGTGACAGCTCGCTGAGACACCGTCTCTATATATTATAAGTCTATGACATAGATCTGTTGTCGAATGCAAACAAACAGTTTTGATTACTTTAAATAGATTTCGTGTTGGAAATTACTAAAAACTTTAAAATTAGTTACCTACATGACATTGTTGCTGAATGGTGAAGTAAAATTCATCTGTGATTAACCAAAGAAGTGCAGTTCAAATGATAAAAAAGAAGGGAAATATTGCTGCGTTTCTGATTTTCACTTTTATATTTAGTTGTATTTCCGAGGCGTCCGACATGTCATTTTCTATGACGGCTGATCGGTGATCACGTGGTGCTTTCCATGGAAAACGAAGTGCCGGAAGCTCCGGCCCGGCCCCGGCCTGGTCTAGCGCTGCGTGGGTCATCCTTAACTTAATTGCAAGAATGTAACGTTTATGATTCTATATCGTATTGTTGTAGCGGTGGTGGCCGAGTGGATATGACATCCGACTTTCAATCCGAAGGTCGCGGGTTCAAATCCTGGCCCGTACCAATGAGTTTTTCGGAACTTATGTACGAATTAACATTTGATATTTACCACTAGCTTTTCGGTGAAGGAAAACATCGTGAGGAAATGGTAGGTGTATGTGAAGTCCCCAATCCGCATTGGGCTAGCGTGGGGACGATAGCCCAAGCCCTCTCGCGCATAAGAGGAGACCCGTGCCCAGCAGTGGGACGTATATCGGGTGAATTATAATTTGTATCTCCGTTTTAAAACCCCGGGTGTTTTTTCGAGCCCGGTCATTTATAAGGCGTGCGTGGGGATATAGATCCAACACGTAGAGTCCGTTTGGAGAGATTTGATGTCATATAGAACGCCTTCTGGAACCCATTCACGGGTACATCAATAGATACCCGTGAACCGGTTTCAGCAGGCATTGTTAGCTATTGTAGAGAATATGGACAGAGTACTGGTCTATGGTTTAAGTTTGGGTGAAAAAAAGATTGCAAAGAAGTTCGGACACCTGCCATAACATTGCTTGCACAAGTTATAGGGGCAGGCAGTGACTCGCCACTCAATAGATGGGCACCAGGGGGCCTACCGCGAAAACCGAAATTCGCAAATTGCGGGGATCTTTCTCTTTTACTCTCATTAAGACGTAATTAAAGTGACGGAGAAAAATGCCCGCAATTGACGAACTTGACGAAAGACGGCCAGACGCAACATCGATGTAAGCGGCTCAGGGGTGTCGAGAGGTGTGCGCAGCATTCTACCCAGTGGTTGTTACCAGCCACTGTGCCAACTCGCGTCTTATGCATCTTTCACTTCCAACCCTGGAGCATATAGCTCTAGCGACTCCTCTCTGGACGGCCAATGAAGGCAAGCCAGAGCTGAGAGTCCTGCGGGTCCCCTTGAGGTCCACTCCGACCAACGAAGACACGCCGGATACCCTGACCGACTCTCTTATTATTATTGTATATTTTTTTTGTTTCATGAGAAAGTGACGTTTCCGATTTTATTATTATGTTACTATGTTTTCTTAAATAATATCAGAATTATTGATTCTCTTCTTAATAACAAATACATAGGTATTATATTTGATATCAGAATATTTGAAGCGTATTTTATTAATATCACAGACACCCGTGTTTGATTCTTAACTCTATGGACACAGAACGGCCTACTGTAAGACCGACCAATCAGCGCGCGAGGTGCGTTTCCTCGTGTGTCGGTTCACAATTTTACGGTTTCTTATCGATTGATTATAATCTACCGAAAAACAATCCGTAAAATTGTAATCACTAAGTTACGGTACACAATCTTTCGACAGTTTACAATCTCGCTAGTTAGATTATAAACTAACGCTTTTTACAATTTTACGGTGACATACATATACAATGTAGCTTATTGCGCCAGTTAAGTTATTTTGGGGACTTTCGGAATAAAAGTTTTTGTGCCTTTTCCGATAAGTATTGAAATTAGCTATCGTTGCTTGGAAGAAAAACAGAAAGGGTTTTAAGTAGTGGCTTGTTGCTTTTCATATTTTGATTAAGGAAATGTTTGTAAATATCCGAGGTGTCGGACACTTCGTTTTTAGGGTTCCGTACCTCAAAAGGAAAAAACGGAAGCCTTATAGGATCACTCGTGCGTGTCTGTCTGTCCGTCTGTCTCAGCCTATTTTCTCGGAAACTACTGGACCAATTAAGTTGAAATTTGGTACACATATGTAAATTAGTGACCCAAAGATGTTTTTTTATAATTTTAAAATACATAGGTTCGAATTATTTAAGAAAATAGCCAAAAAATGACCATCCCCCCCCCCTTTATCTCCGAAACTACTGGGACTAAAATTTAGAAAAAAATACACAAAATAGTTCTTTACCTATAAGTAGATGACAGGAAAACCTATTAGAAATGCGCAGTCGAGCGTGAGTCGGACTTATGTACGGAACCCTTGAAACGCGAGTCCGACTCGCACTTGGCCGGTTTTTTTTATAGAAAGCATTACGAGATCAGTAAGGCTTGCAAGTGCTTTTTCCATACAAGTGTTGGACGCCTCGGCCCGGGCCCGGACCGTTCTAGCGTGAGTAATCCTTATTTGCGATATCAACTAACTGCCGAACCGACAGTGCCTACGGTTGTTATAGCAACACATTATGCTGAATATACGGATCGCCTCGTTACGGTACAAAGGGCGACCCATACAAAACCCTCAGTGTGCGCGATTCTGATTTATCGATTTGTTACGGTTTTGATTTTATTTTGATACGAACTAGAAAATTGCTCAGGCTGATTGGTCCATGCGAACTAAAGTCCTTTATGAGACGTGCGCCAATAACCAAGACGGTCGTCTAGGTCGTATAAAAACCAGCTGAAAACCAGAACCGACTTTCAAATTTATATTAAAGGAAAAAGTGGAAAAAGTTACGCTTCCGGCAGGACTTGAACCCGCAACCTCCGCAATCAGTGCATCTGCAAAACCTCGCAAATATTTCCATTCCTTCCTCTATGTATACGCCTTTGGGGTGGCGTGGAGGTTGCGGGTTCTAGTCCTGCCGGAAGCGTAACTTTTTCCATTTTTTCCTTTAATGTAAAGTTTGGAGTATCGCTCGCAGACGTATCTGCTTGTTAAAAAATTCAGAACCTGTGTCTAAAGGGGCCCACTGATTAACAGTCCGCCGGACGGTATCGGCCTGTCAGTTAGAACAAAATTTTGACAGTTCCGAACAACTGACAGGCCGATACCGTCCGGCGGACTGGCCGTGTGTTATCCAACCTCGACACTGGCGGAATCATCAAGCCCTGATGGAGCCATAATACACAAAAATTGATTGATTGGACTGTTAATCAGTGGGCCCCTTAATAAAACAAGGTTCCCAGAGTGACACAAGCCTACGTCACAATAACATTGCCACTTTATATAGCGCTATCGCATATTATCATATAGCGCTGTCGCATGATGACGTAGACTTGTGTCAGTCACGTGACCACGAAAAGACCGGAATAGAGTACCAGGCGGAGTATATTATTATACCATGAGTAGAATCGACCTCCAGTAGGTGAATGTATGGACCGCCTCGTTAGGGTAAAGGGTAACCCTATACAAAACCCTATATTTGAAATGGGACCGAGCATCTCCGCTTTCATTGTGTCGCGCGGTAAAGGGGAGAACTGCACTTGCTCGGCTTCCGACATTTTCCTTTTACAGATCAAGTTTTGGCGCAGTGTTCGTGAAATAACAGTAGAGACACAATATCTAAACTACTTAATAGTAGTTTATGTGACTGTTACATAATGAAAGGCATTAAAATACAGCCGTGGGCTCGCTTTCAGCTCATATTAAACATAATTTTATCTATCGCAAATTTATATTTTGTTACCTTTAAATTTGTTTCATAAAAACATCACACGAATCTTCTTCACACAATTGTTGTAAGCTCTCTATGATATTTTAAGGAACCGCATGTTACGACTGCCATTCCTGCATTTCATCAAACACTCAATAAAACGTCATCTGGACTGATACCAGAAATGAGGTTAAATTAAATTTCTTTGTTTTTCAGAGATGTTTGTCATTATTAAATCTCCTTCGATTTCACGGGCCTATAAATCCCGGCCTTTTGATAGGCTTGCGTGGGGATATAGATCCAATACGTAGAGGCCCTTTGGAGAGCTTTGATGTCATCTATTAAATCTATTATTATTATTACGCAATAATAACATTTTCACAGATAAGACATTTGCTGTTACAAAACAGTTTATCTTTATCCATAATTTGCTATTTTTAAACGCCTCATAGAAGGTTTATGATATGGGTGTAGATAAAACATTTAGTTTCATTCTGGCCTTGCCATACTGCGTCGTTAACCCTGTGCCCTCGTGTCCGCTGGTTGGTAATTCGGCGCGCACTTTTCTGTCAACTTTGCCAAGCTCGCCGTAATGAGAGTTTGTTTACACCTATAGACCAAACTATACAAGTCTACAGGGTACATCGTACTGTGTGTTTGTGGTGAACACAAACTATTCTTAACCTTTCTTGTGTGTGTGCTGGTCAAACATGGGTTCAAACGCCGATAACTGGTGAATTTCCAATATGACTTGGAACTCCGGTAGCCGTTTAAGAAGTGTAACACTCCTACGGTAGATGTATAGTCTCTCTATAGGTCCATATGGTGGAAAGATTCGCTGTCTATCTGCCCGATTCGAACATTAATATGCGTCAAGATCTAGAAACGATAGTGACGTTTTTGTTTGAAGAAACGTCACATTTGACACTGACATATCTAATCCATAATTATCGTTTATAGATCTATTAATTGACGTATCTTAAAGTTCGAATCGGGCCGTATGGATGATGTCTTGGTAGGGCACTGGTATAGCGATCCAGTAGCTTTGAGTTCAAGTCTAACCCAAGACAGTAATTTTTCCACTTTTAATTTTATCGGCAGTATCAAATAGAGCAGAAAAAATCGTCCTCGAAAAAATGCAAAAAGAATAGGTAGTACTAAAAATTCGATCAGGATACTTATCATATACAGAAAAGAAGGTAATAGGGCTGGTATAGAAGATTCAGGAAGTACCATCGTCCACAATGTTAACTGACAGTTCGTTAACCCTTAAACAGGTAATGTAACTATCTATAAGTACCACATAGCAAATGATTTTTTTTGGCTAGCTGAGTAAATAGAACTACCGCAAAATGTCATTGCCGTAAAGTCTATTAAGTGGGTGATATCAGAACGTAAAAAATGACAGGTGTCAAAACAATTTCTTTGGTAATTTAGTTGTCAAGTTCAAATCGACAACAAATGACAGTTTTTGTACGTTTCTCCCGCTGTATAAGTTCGCTACGCCGAAAAAAAGTACTGTAAGTATTTTGTTTTGTATTTTTATGGTAGATTATTAGATAATGTATGTGTAGTAAGTCAAAACTTACCTTAGTTATTGTTTTCTAATAAAATATTCGATCTAAAAGTTTGTGGTTCGTATTAAACCTCTGCCCGTCTGGGGCACGTTCGAGTGGTTTATAAGTGGCCTCTGCCCTGCAGGGAGTTTACATGACTTATTTACATGACTTAGGGAGTTTATATGAATGAACCCTCATAGTACAAAAGTAATATATTTTCCTTTGGTTTTTTAATTAAATATTTATTCAACGGTCAATCTTACGAGCCACGACATCCATGCGAGCCAAGAAAGTGCTGGCAGTTAGTGCATTTTGTGACGCAAGTGTAAATGTGATGTGCACGTGACTTACCCTTAAAACTACTCTGTATGGCTAACAAGGCAGTGGTCATATAAGGACCACGTAGCACCATTGGTACCGAGCAGTGGGTATATAAAAACCATCGGTTTTTTTTTATTGAATTAGGGGTAATAAAAAAAACAAGAAATTACTTTTCTTTTTAAGCTATTACCTACCCGAATCAGTAATCAAAAGTAAAAAATGCGTCAGGCCTGTTTAAGGGTTAACCTTATTACAAAAAGCATAAGGTCCATCGATGGACAGTTAAGATAGTTGCTGTTTGTACTGCCATTGGGTATCGTCTTGGGTCGTCCCATTCGTTTTTCGTCACGTTCTTAAATTAGTCCTATTCTGCTTTCGTCACTCATTCTACATTCGTCACAATCGTCGGTGGCTTTCAATGTAGAATGAGTGACGAAAGCAGAATAGGACTAATTTAAGAACGTGACGAAAAACGAATGGGACGACCCAAGACGATACCTGCCATTGCATGCTTACATCATGCCAGAATAGGCGATTTTGAAGTGGGTACTTATAAAATATTGGAATATTTCGATTATGCTATAAGTATATTTTTTTAGCAAAATGGTCAAGTCTGCCTACATTAGTGTAGGCAAATTTATGTATAAATCCGTCAGTGCGGAGATTAATGCCATCTAAGAAGAGTTTTAATTAAATTAAAACTTTTAATTAGTACCGAAGACAGATATTTGATATATCTAGTTCTAGATAGAGAGATAATGTAACTTTGCGTAATTGAAAAGTACGAAAACGCAGAAGGCGAGTTTGATAATTACAACGTTCAAAATTCGTAGTCTAATTCATGTAGATAAAATTAAAATAAGATTAAAATTAGGTAGAATCCTACAGTCAAGCGCTAAGGTTACATATGTCGTTTTACTACGGAGTTCCTATAGCCACCTTCCAGCTCCATCATCAGATCAGCTCCATGTCATCATAATATTGCATTGTCACGCGATATACATTATGGGTGCAAAATTTCAGCTCAATCAGAAACCGGGAAGTGGGTCAAATTTAACTTGCAAGATTTGATTACAGACTGGCACACAGACAGATAACGGGACAGGTGAAATTAAATATAAGCTTGTTAAAATCTTGTAAAAAAAGTGACCAAGCCAAGGGGCAGAGCCCAGATTCGAAGCGGCGTCTTCAGTTTAAACGGCTTATGCCCCGGACCTCCCTGGAACCTCCGTGGAAGACATCGTGCGGAAACCGGACTAATCCCAATAAGGCTTAGTTTCCTCTCTGGGTTAGAAGGTCAGGTGGCGCTTGCGTAAAAAATAGTGCCTATGTTAATTCTTGGGATTAGTTATTAAGCGGACCCCATCAGGCTCCCATGAGCCGTGACAAAATGCCGGGATAACGCGAGGAAGAAGAAGATGCCCTGGACCTCCCTCTTATTACTAAGTTGTGCCGTTTTTTAGAACGTTCTCCGTTTACTATGGGGAATGTTCTCGTGCGAGGACAGGAGGAGGAGGGGAGTCCCTCCTCCTCTTGTTATCTAGAATTAGATACCTATGGAATTATCTGAGTGGCTGAGTCACTGAGTCACGTGATTTTTAGTGTACCGCACAAAACTTTGTTCACTTATGGGATCACTTCGGTCTTGCAAATCAGTTAAATTTGTTTATATTTACATTAAACACAGTTTATTTTAAATATAGGCATACCTAACTACTATGTTGGGCAGATAGAGTGGAGGCAGATCTCCGTGAGCTCGGCGTCAGCGAAAGCTGGCGGGATACCGCTCTGGACCGATCAAAGTGGCGTGCTCTTGTGTTGGAGGCCTAGACTCATTTTGGGTCACCGCGCCAACCAAGTATGTAAGTAAGTATACCTATTTACGTCGGACTCCAGGGGGCATTTTCGTGGCATGTCAGAATGATAGGTAAGGTTCGCAAATCAATCAATTCACTTTCGAGTATTTGTACTTAGTATTTGGTACCTAGTACAATGACCTTTTATTTATGTAGACGTGTGACGTTCATAGTTGACAAAACTAAAATTTGATCCAACGATTTTGACAACTTGACAGGTTGGCGTCACCCATACGCCTAACTAAATATAGGTTCCGGAACCTATATTTAATGGCTCACGATCGTGCGCCTGGTACCATATCTACCTCAATTTACTTAGCAATTTACTTATCTATGACCTAGTATTTATAATGTGAAATTCCAAATATCATAGCAACTAACAACAGTCATAATGACGCATGCCAGCTATTTATTTGTTTTTTAAGTGGCTACTTCAGTGGGCTATCAGTCATCACTTCAAAGAGTATTTACACATTAAAGATGAATAAATGATAACGGGTAACTAATTTAATTAACTATGTTACAAATACTTTCTACAGTTTTGCAGACTTTATGAATTAAGTTATTACCTATGTTACCGTAGGTACCTATATCTTTATTTGACATTTTATTGATTGTTCTAATTTTAATTTTATTTTAATTTAAATTTATTTTGTACTATACCTACTTTGATGTAACATTGTAAAATGACATGTAATATGAATTATTATTAATAAACGAATATGAATATGAATAGGTACATTATAATACTCGTAAGTTAAGATTTTTTTGTAAACCTTACCTTGCCCTCAAACTGCCCCCTATAGTCCGACGTTTGCCGGGCTATTACAATGCGCTTATGAACGTCAAATAAAGCTACGCCGGCTCTAACCCTGCACCTCTGACCCGAGAAGATTTTAATTTAAACTTATGTAAGTATGTAGGTACTTACTTTTTAGGTCAGAATTTAATTGACTACAATTTTAATTTACTGTCATCTGCCATTTTTCCCAGCAATTATCAACATTTTAATGAACTTCAAAGGAATTCCCTTAGAAAAATAATATTAGAAAGCAATTTTATTGGCACGAGAAGCTGGAGCGGCATTTCGCCTGTTACCAACTGATCTCATTTTGACACCATTTACCTACAACTTATCTCGCTCGCACCAATTTAACTTTAAGTAGTACGAGCGAGATGTCATGCGACTGTTGTCAGATAGAGATTAATTTGTGAAATTCGAATGAGTTTTCCTTTGAGAGCGTTCCCGGAAATTTTTGTTTCGTTCTAGTATTGCAAGTCCGGTGTAGCATACAAATGATGCGCTTATTTTATTCCCTGGTGAAAATGAGAAGTAATAAAAAGCTACGGAGCTAACTAGTTCATTTGTGCAGATACTTTATATATGCTGGTGAAATTGTAGCACCGTTATGAAAGAACTAGTATTTTTGCTTGAAGTAAGATTTATTAATACATAAAAAAAACTTCTACTTCTACTTTGTATTAAAAAGTTTCACCAACGAAAATCATAGTTATATGTTACGTAAATGTTCATGCCATGTTTCATATTATTTAAGCATGTCGATTCTTGGTGTAAAGTACGGTCTTGGGCAGGATGATGTATTGAAACCACGAGTGCATTGCTAAAACTGTTTATTCGACATCTCACCTACCCACATCTCATACATAAGTCTACCCACAACCCCTTTCTTTTCTTTTAACAAAATAGCATAAGTACTTTCTATATTACAATATTTTTAAGATGAACATCTTTTCATTTAAGTACTTACTTAAATTAACGTTGTGTTAGGTATATGTATATTATAATAGTAGCATTCTTATACCAAGTACATTTATTTTATTTTGGATTGTATGGGAGCGAGTTCTGACGGCAGATTTGACTTTTATCATTGCTGTCAAGCCAAGATGACAATCAGCTGCAGAGAAAAGGTACCCCCCCCCCCCAAAGTTGCTAAGCGAAGAGTATTGTTGACTTTACATCGACAAACGCCAAACGAAAACCCGGTCAAGTGCGAGTCGGACTCGCGTTCCAAGGGTTCCGTACATTACCCAATTTTAAACAAAGTATTTTTTACGTGGAACGTGAATGAAATGTCTTTAAAAAACCCGTAGGGGTCGGCTCAATAACTAAGTAATGAACTCACGCTGTGCAGTCAACATTTCTAATTAATTTTCCTGTCATCTATAGGTAAAGAACTATTTTGTGTATTTTTATCAAAATTTTAGACCCAGTAGTTTCGACACCCCGTGATTTAGTAAAACAGGCCCAATTTTCTAATAAACATTGTGTGGGTACCGGTACGCGACCTACTTACTTCCGGCCGACTAATCACACGACGACCAAAGGCTCCAGAAATAGAACATTATTTATACTCGTGCTAACGGTAGTTCCCGGCGCCTTACGTTCAAGGCGAGACCTTTTGCACTTTACGCTTTCGGCACAGGGGAGTAATTTTGAGAGATTCGAGCTAACTTTTAGTTTCGAAGAGTGGTGAATGAATACAGGTTATAATAGGTTCTCGCGGGCTTGGTTTCCGCAACTCGACGTCATATGATTGCGCCTATTTTGCGTGGTGGGTTAGCGGCACTATTCTTGCCAACCCAACTCTACCAAGAAGCCAAGCAGACCCGTGAATGAATATAAAATCACGAGAAATTTAAATTGTTAAAAATTTACAAATTTTGATATTTTCACTCTGACTAGGAAGTAAAGACACTTCAGATACTTAGAGGATATAACCAAACGGAGACGCCTTATCTGTAATTTTCTGTACAAAACAGTCTGCCGTTTTTTGCGGAGGAGGGGCACGTCAAATGTATACGTAACGTAAAAATAGCTATGTCAGATAAACGACAGTCCATACAATGTGTATGACTATTGGCCGCCTATTTCCGACAGAGGGAAACGCCTGTTAATGGCTACTCCGTTTGGTGATCCTCTAAGTTCAGTTACCTATAGCTGCTGCTGCCCCGTCCATAATGCTGGCGGTCAATGACACTGTGCAAGCGAGACAGCATTATAATTATGCGCGTGCAATTAAATAGAGATAGGAACAGTCGGGTAAATGTACGAAATTCTTCATGGTAAGCTTTTTAGGGTGCCGTACCCAAAGGGTAAAACCGGACAAGTGCGAGTCGGACTCGCCCACCGAGGGTTCCGTACTTTTTAGTATTTGTTGTTATAGCGGCAACAAAAATACATCATCTGTGATTGATGATGAACATTTCAACTGCCTAATAGCTATCACGGTTCATGAGATACAGCCTGGTGACAGACGGACGGACGGACGGAAGGACAGCGGAGTCTTAGTAATAGGGTCCCGTTTTTACCCCTTGGGTACGGAACCCTATTACAACACTCCACAGACGTCTGTCACCAGGCTGAAAAGCCAGTTGAAATTTTTACAGATGACGTATTTCTGTAGCCGCTATAACAACAAATACTAAAAACAGAATATAATAAATATTTAAGTGGGGCTCCCATACAATAAACGTTTCTTGTCATTTTTTGCGCATTTCGTGTGCGAGTCCGACTCGCACGTGTCCGGTTTTTTAAGTTCATGTCTTTTAAAATCTGTTAAAGATAAAGATAAGATAAAGATAGTTTATTATTCAAGTAGGCATATTACAATGCGCTTATGAACGTCAAATAAAGCTACACCGGCTCCAACCGTACACCTCTGCCTCGAGAAGATTTAAATCCCCCCTCAATTGGAGGAGGGTATCCCAATATGGGACCGGCAACAAACTCGGCGGGACACATCTTTTCAAAACATTACATCTTATAATTAACATGCATTACGAGTAAATAAGAAAAATGTTTATTACCCTGTCTGTACCCTCTATGTCCTAATTAATTGTATGTTTGTGTCCAGGTGGGCGTGTTGCCGGCTGCCAAGATGCGCCGCGCAAGAGCGCCGCGACTCGGCGATATACCCAGGTACTGTGCAAACTTTGTTGCTGCGTATGTATGTATGTATATTAAGTGTACCGTAAAAATGGGGTGAGTAGGGTTCGCGGGGAGAGTTGGGTTATGAATGGGGAGAGAAGGGATGAAAGGGGGGTGAGATGGGATTTTAAGGCTACTGCCTCAAAAATAATGTATTCCAATTTAAAATGGAGCTATACTAATACTCATAATAAAAAAAATCGATCCAATAATCTTCCAAAATCACCTTTGTATGAAAACCCAACTCACCCCAAATACGAGGGACTACGGGGTGAGGTGGGATTTCTTGTTTATCGTCAAAGTTATGAAATGGAACTACCCAAAATAAAATACAAACGTCCGGAATACTTATTATATACACCATTCAGTTTGGATATGTAAAAATAAAATGTTATCGAGGTATGAATGTCAGTTTTGCACCTACTCACCCCATTTTACGGTATACTCAAGTGCATCTGAGCGGTCTGATTTCACAATTTATTGTAGTTTTGATACTGCTATAATACAAATCATTTATTTTCATCAATATTTTCCATCAACGTAGGTTTTTTTGTTTTATGTTATTCGGGAAAATGCACAGCTGGTTTTAGGCCCATCCAGGCTCATAGAGGGTAAATTAGTTTGTATTGGATTTGATTAGCTCTACATCACACAAACTATGAACAATGGCATTATTATTTTAGCTTGTACCTATACTAAATTTTGTTTACGATTAAATGCCTAATGTAGCATAGAAAAAAGGAGCTAATAATATAGGCAACAATAACCACGTGCGAGACCTTATGAAACAACTTGCAGTGTTTTACGCAAACAATTACCTTATTTTTGACTCCCCTTCTTCCTCGCGTTATCCCGGCATTTTGCCACGGCTCATGGGAGCCTGGGGTCCACTTGACAACTAATCCCAAGAGTTGACGTAGGCACTAGTTTTTACCATCTGACCTTCCAACCCAGAGGCTTCCAACTATTAGGCCTTATTGGGATTAGTCCGGCTTCCTCACCGAAAAGCAACCGGTAAATATCAAATGATATTTCGTACAAAAGTTCCGAAAAAACTCATTGGTACGAGCCAGGGTTTGAACCCGCGACCTCCCGATTGAAAGTCGCACACTGTTACCGCCAGGTCACCAGCGCTTTTTGAAATACCTTCTTTTTGACTGTCATTCCATATCGTACGTGAATAAGCTACATGAATGTCAAATTTCATGCTTGCTGCAGATGGGACTTTGAGCTAAGCAACCGAACTAAATGCAGTTCCCTCGCAGTCAACCCGACATACCTACATACTAAGTGTAGACAATTACACACCCAATGCACACAGAACACAACTCAGCGCATTAAAGGCAGACACACACTGCAGCACAAATACAAGGCACCGCAGCGTACCTATTTGTCTTGAGCAACTCTATTCACAGACTGGAATCAGAATGCCTATTATAATTATAACTGTAGGTTTAAAATAAATAGGGGTAATAGGGGGTCAGAGTTAAACTGGACGAAAAGCACAATGTGGTTTGAATAGCCAGTTAAATTAATTAGGATATGTGCTTTGTAGACTAGTTTGCTTTCCGAGAGCAAAACATGGAATGTTATTCTGGAGAAGCAGTTTTAAGGAAAACTGACTGCCTTAGAGCCACTTGCACCATTCTACTAAGCGCCACTTGCACCAACTCACTAACCCGGGGTTAACCGGTTAAACCATTAACCCACTGTCAAATTGCACTGGTACTGGGGTTAACCGGTTAAACCTTTAATACGGAGTCAAATTGTATTGTTAACCATGGTAGCTCCAGGTTTAACCGGTTAACCCCGGGTTAATGGGATGGTGCAAGTGGCGCTTAGAGTCTCAGGAACTCGCAGTCAAATCGAAGTTTGGTTGTCATTTAAAAACGATATGTTCAAATTACATTTACACGATATGTGCAGTCAGCATCGGCACAACTATTAGCTTAGCACCGCTGCATACGTAAATAGTATGCTTGCTGACTGTATATTTACGTAGCATATATACACTGGCGTTCAAAAGTGCATGGACATGTTTCAACCGTAATGTAAGGCATTACGGTCGACATCTATCCATGCACTTTTGAACGCCAGTGTACCTACCTACTTAATTTTCGTTAGTAAAAATTGAAGTACATAGAAAATAGACCAAGGAGAAATTTTGTATGTCGTCTATTCGTTCTAATTTCTAATGTCAACGAAAACTAGTACCATCGCCCGCACTGTTAACTGACAGTTCGTAAATCTTATTACAAAAGGCATAAGGTCTACAGATGGACAGTTAACAGTGTTGCTGTTTGTACTAGACATTATATAGATACTAGCTTTTGCCCACGACTTCGTCTGTGACAGTGACAGCAGCTAAAGTAGGTATAGCGCCTGGATAATGCTAATAGCAATCATTCAATTCGCGCATTTATTAGGCATTACTTCAATTATTAGGCAATTCATTAACTCTTTCATTTCCACTCCCCTTTGCACTCTCTTCAGGGATGATTTCCGACATAAAAACTATCCTAGGTCCTTCTCCGGTACTCAAACTATCTCTATACCAAATTTCAAGTAAATCGGTTCAGCGGCTTAAGCGTGAAGAGGTAACAGATAGACAGACAGACACACTTTCGTCTTTATAAATTACTAAATTAGTAATAGTATGGATGTCACTAACACTACACCTTATCAAACAAAATCCCCTGCCGCGGCTGTCTGTGTGTTTATATGTAGGCCATTTTATTTCAAGTTGTCCCCTACACTTTTTTTTTTAATTGGGATTTTTTATGTTATTTTTTCTCAGAATCACGAGCTCTTTCTATCCTAATAGAATAAAAACGTCTCCCAAGGTTTTTTTCCCATTCCATTACCATTTTTTCATAGACTTTGTATGGCGGTTTCGGAATGGAAAGATAGAAAAATGTATGGAAATCATGGGCTACTTTTTTTCTCCTATTCGGATCGGAAGAGCTCATGATTCTGAGTAAAAATAACATAAAAAATCCGAACTTTGAAAAAAAAAGTGACAACATTAAATAAAATGGCCCATGTTCGCGATAAACTCAAAAACTACTAAACGGGTTTTCATGCGGTTTTCACATGTCAATAGAGTGATTCTTGAGGAAGGTTTAGGTGTATAAAACATGTGTTAACCTGTGCGAAGCCTCGGGTCGCTAATATTAATATAATATGATCGTGTGACTCTTAAGTACAATTCAATTTAAGATTAAATCTTAGACTCGATTATTTCTTTTTCTTTATTCCCAGAAATAAGACACTCGTGATATCACTTACATACTTTGCTCTATGAGAAATAAATGTCGTCTCTCTCTCTCTCTCCTTCTTTCTTACCCGTGTTCTGTCTTGTTCTGTTTCTATCTGTTTCTGTATTAGTTTTAAGGTTTAGTTTTAATTTTGGGTGCCCTGAAAACCAGCGCCGTGTCTTACAGACACTGCTTATGCTGAGCGGCATCCTATTTGGTGTACGTTTTTTTTGTACTTATTTAATTTGCTGTACCTAATGTATGTTTTTATGCCAAATAAATATTTTCTATTTCTATTTCTCTTATTTCTTTGCAATTGAACAAAGTTTTCAGATTTCAGATAGATACTTAGAAATAAAGCATTTCGAAGAAATATAGCCAATTATCTCTACTAGCCTACTAGCTGTTTAAAATACAAAAAGACTCGGAAAATGGATAGCACACAAGTCTGTTTTTCCAAAAATGAGGAGTAACTATAATTTTATTACACATACCCACAAACATAGATACATACGTACAAATATAATATCTACATATATTACTAGACGTATTTTTTTTCGTACTTACATCCCTCATTTAAGAAGCACCTACAGTTATTTAACTGTCAAAGTTACAAACTTACCTGACTATCCCAAGTTACTTGCAGAATACAGATAACTTGGTAGCCAATTCTGTTTTAGCAGTTTGGTATAATTTTTATCTCATTTTGATACGGCCCTAATATTCGTAGCTAATGCTTTATGAGACGACTCCTGCAGCTCGTCAGCAACAGCAGCATAAGCCACAGTTCAAGTTGAAACTGCCGCAGTATTGCAGCGAGACATTACTGCACCATTAGACTTATATCGACCAGGCGGCTTAGCACGGTCGCGTTTTTATCCCTTGTCACCATGCCTGTCACGTTCTAACAAGTATGTAAGTGCGAAAGGGACGCGCATAGTGATAGTCGATAAAAATGGAACCGTGCTGCGTCCGCAGGATATGAACCGTGATTACCTTGTGTATTGTTTTCGAGCTCCCGATATTTCGACGCAGACATGCATGTTGTTCACGGGTAACTGATGATAGCGGGTGGGTGTCAAAGTTGTGTAGACCGCGCTCGGTACTACATAGCACAAGCCCACAAAACATGGCCATCAAAATTTATAACAAATTACCTAATGATATAAAAGACATCGAATTGGAGATAGTATTTTATACAATCGTGATATAATAGAGAGCTTTTCAGTCGAGTACCGTGTTTAGGCAACTATGTGAGGTACGAGATTGAAAAGCTTGATTATATAACTATTGTATACAATACTTTTTCTACGAGTCAACAAAAATAATACTTTAACCCTTCGGGTGGCAGCACCTCCGGTTGAACGGTAGGACAAATGGCGCGGCCATTTTTTTAAATATGCCTCTGCGTGGCAGAGGCCGCGAGAAGGTTCGGTCATAACAAGCCCGTAATTGGCAGAGACCGTCTCGCGGCATCTGTGCGACGCTGCATTTCGCGCCTAAAATAAAACCGTTAAAACTGTGCCTTGCTTGCTCACTCTTGCAAGATGCATTCGTCAATAAACAAGGATGGTATTCCCTAACGGTCGAATTCCCGCGTAAAACAAAGTTTGTTAGAAATGACGTGATGTTCCTGCCCCACCTCGCCCATTACGCGCCGACCGTCGTCGAGCGGCGAACATTCAAACGGAATACGCACTGATAAAAAGTGAAATAAACTGTGTGAATCATGTTAAATGTATTTTTTTGTCATAAAGACTGCTTTTTCTACAATCAATTGTTTTATTTCGTAATTATACGTATTTTTACATGAAAGTAGAAAAAAATTGGTAATATGAGATTAGAACAAGTCTAACATAATTCACATAAATAGAATAGAATTCATTGGTATACAATCAAATAACCCATTTTATGCCGAATTCAGTGATATATAGTTTATATATATCATTCATACATTTTTTTTGGAAAACGGTTATATTTCTAACACGCGCCAAATTCGCGATGATCACCCATTGAGGCCCCGCCACTTGACGTATATTTTTCCAAAATGGCTGCGCCACTCAACCGGCTTGTTATGTCTGTCCGTCTCGCGGCCACCGCCACTTACCGTAGAGACCTCAAGGAGGACAATGCCACTCGAAGGGTTAAACTAGTAGAATCATAAAAACAAACCAAACCAAAAGTATACATGTAAGATACGCGAACAGCCGCGATACATTCATACTGGTACGCGTCCCGGCGGGCTGGTCAACGACACCTTCTCGTAACTCATGAGGCCCTGGTACTTGCTCCGCGCTAAATTCAATTTTTAGACAGTTGTTTTCTCGATTTAGGCCACCGTAGCCTATGGAGACTAACACGCAACGTTAAGTAGTTTTCGTAGTCTATGGATGTTGCTATATTAAGGGTGTCACATGTGCGTTTCTGACTTATGAACCAATTGTTTCTACTATACAACCTAAAATAAATAATTAATTTGAGCTATGGTTTTGTTTCGTCCTCTTGATCGCGGCGAGCTGTGATTGGTCAATTTCATTATAGTATGACTAAACTGTATCGGTATGAATATTATAGTTGAGTTGCGAGCCCATACATTAAAAACACCCAATTGCAGTTTGGTATAAGAAATCTTAATTCAAGAATTACAGCCGACGAGTAGGAAAAAAAAATTTGATAAAACTTTAAAACAACACTTAATCAAACAAAATTATTACTTATTTTAATGAAAATTAGTAAACAGCCAAATGAATGTATACGCTGGTCAAACTTTTAAATACCTACTTGTAAGTAAATAGCTGATTCTACTCGTATTTGTTTGTGTACCACGGTCTCGGTGCGAAAGTAACAATGTACCTACCAACCTAATTGTATAATGCTAGAATATGAAATTATGCGGGCATATAAAATGATAAGTATTGTTTACATACCTATCTACCTACATTGCTGCGCCCATCAGGGTTTCATGTGTCATTTGTGTACCTACCCATACTCTTAAGTACTTGTAAAACCTTTAATGTACATGTGAATTGCAACAAATAAATACAAATACCCTCATTCGTGCACTTCGGCTGCGTTCGCTTTCAACGTTACCACCGTTCATCACGGTTCATATCCCGGTCGATATAAAGGTGATAGTCCATTTCCAACGACAGCTGCATTACTGTTCATTTTACTATGGAAATTGACAATAACACCGACGCGTTCAGTACCAGTAGTGCAGCTGCGGTCAGAAATGTAATGTTACCCTAAGGGGCTGTCCATAAATTACGTCATCGATTTTTGGCGATTTTTGACCCCCCCCCCCCCCCCTATAATCATCCAAAAATCATGCTTCAAATGACATTTCCTCCTACTTCATGCTACCGTCATCCGATGTCCAGACCCCCCCCCCCCTAATTTGAAATGACGTAATTTATGAATAGCCCCCCTAAGTCTAGTGAAACTAACCGTGAATCATTCAAAACTGTTACTAGATTGTCGCAAATGTCAATAATCTCGGCAGCGCGCATCGATTTTTGACATTTGCGGCAGGAATGAAGGGGGGTAGTATCGTCGTGCTGGATTACTATCCAGCCGACTGACGACTAACTTATTGACGTTTTCTGCAGCAATGGAGTCGGTCGAATTACTAAGGGTAACATTCCATTTCTGACTGCAGCTGCATTATTAGTACGAACGCGTCGGTGTTATTGTCAATTTCCATAGTCAAATGAATGGCGACAGCAGCACTAGCAGCTATGGATTGCATTATCCACGTGACAAAATATCCGTCAGTTTTTAACAGAGCGCGATTGAAAGTGACAGATACCGTTTTATCACGCTGTCGCGTATAAAGAACAATGATATCCGTACAGCCGGCCTAGCCAAGGTGACGATCGCTATCGCTTTGACACCGAAACGCTTTGTGTCTCTCTATCACTCTTCCATATTAGTGCGACAGTGACAGTTGCGTTTCGATCGCTACGGAGCGTAAGCGATTGGCATGTTGGCTACGCGACCTGTATTGCAGCGCGATATTTTTGCCCACTGCATTATACTCGTACTGCCGGGCAGAACATCGATTTTTACTATTTCGGTAGCAATGCAGTCTGCAGTACTAAAGCAGTTATGCTAGTGTAGTCTGAATCAGAACGGCAACAGTAACACTGATTGGTGCTCACGATCAAGATCCTATCAAAATAATATAAAACCATATCAAATTGTTTACAGAATCGGCCACTGGGAACTTAACCTGGAAGTTATGAATTATTTACACCCTGTTTACGGGAAAAGAAAACTCATTAGCTGAGTGGAAAGTTCGCCATTCACGGTCAATGAGTCCGGGGTGTTTGATTTTGAGTGGTTACTACATGTGTTGGTAACTTTTATGGCCAAAAATGATCACTAAGGTTGACATGAATTATTATTAATGGCAATCTTACTGGGCTTATATTTAAAATCAGGCGGGGTTAAAGAAACACCCGGGCAAGAGACATATGTAGGGAACCCTTAAAGTTAGTTGACATGCGAAGTGGTACGTCAAGTATGGAGCTTATAGGATACGTATGCATTCGGCCAAGTTAACTTTGGGTATTTCATTAAAGCGCGCGCATTTACGATAAACGCAGCGTTAAACGCGATGCGTTTGCCGCACACCCATTTTTCATCAGATAATCTAATGACAATAGTGTCAGGATGGAAAAATAAGTCGGGCCCTGGAGCGAAACTACCTTAAATCCTTAAGCTCATTAGGCTCATTTTACTTAAAGGAGACATTCCTTTATTTTTAAAAAGAAATAAAACTGCATTCAAAAAATTTTCTATTTTTCTTCAATTTTGCTTGTCTAAAAATATTCTTGAGTAATAAATATTCGATTTTATGGATATTTTGTACGACAGACGAGTGTAAGACCTAATGTTTCTTGGAGAAATGTTATCATTAACATTAACTGTATCGACTAGTAGAAAAAAATAGCGAGTGTTTATTTTTTGGAAGTTTTACTCGGTTCGATTCCCGGTCAAGACAAGCTAATTTAAAAAAAACTTTGAATGCAGCTTTGTTTCTTTTTAAAAATAAAGGAATGTCTCCTTTAAGTAAAATGAGCCAACTTAAGGATTTGAGGTAGTTTCCCTCCAGGGCCCGACATATATTTCCACACTGTATTGTTTTACGCGGTAAACAAAGCGGTAAACGCATTGTCATTTTTCATACATTCCGTGAACGCATGCGTTCAACTCTGCGTTGATCGCATAAAACAACCGTGTGCTATAAAGACGTGAACCTAATTGGTGTGTAATAAATACCCATTCATATTTTATTGATTTTATACTCATTTCACTTCTAAATACAGCCCTGTCAATAACAAGTAATAAATTGAAAAACATTCTTTTTATAAACACAACCCACACAAATGTAACTTTAGAATTAGAACGAGTTTTATTTATTCTACATGCTATTTTAGCCCTTTATTACATGCCATTTATGTTTTCTGGAAATAGCTTATGGAAATTTAGGTGGAATTAGCTCTTTATAAAAAAACCGGTCAAGTAAACCGAGGGTTCCGTACAAACTTTAAATTTATTTAATTTTTATTTAGTCACATGCATAATCTTACAGCTAAGGATGCTAAGGTGCTTAATATGCAGTAGATACAATATATTGCAAGTATTGCAACTAAAAACACGAAAGATTTTTGACCAAGGGGACTAGCCAAGATGACAATAAATAAAATAAATAAATATTATAGGACATTCTTACACAAATTGACAATCGTTGATAGAAAACGCCAATCAAGACATACATAACGTCTCGGCCACGACATTGCGCGACTGGCGACGGCGGCAGCGGCAACTATAGGTGGGAACGAAAGGTCCGATCGCTGTGTCTCGCTCCAACCTATGGTTGCCGCCGCCGCCGTCACCAGTAGCGCAATGTTGTGGCAGGGCAGTAATGTATGGAAACAGTCGCGTGACCTTTCGTATCTGTTATCCCAATAAATTTTTACTTTTCGTTTGGCATTTATCGATATAGGCCCCAAGAAGTATACAAAGTATAATTGTATAGGTACAGGGCGCCATCTAAAGGCAAATCGGCTAATTTACTCGACTTAATGTACCTATGTATGTTGGTTTTATAGGGATAATTATTTATCATGTGAACCGATTTCATTTTTTTCTATTAAATAAAAAAAAAAGTGTATAATCTCTTAGAAAACTCAAGTATAATAATATAATAATACTCAATAAAAAAAAATTATAAGCTTTTAGTGTTTTTATTATGTTATAAAAATGTTAATAAATTACAGTATAAAACTCATTACACACATTATGGAGGCTAAATTGTAAACTAAATTTGGAAATGGGTGTAATTACTTACCTATCCTTTCTGCGTTTATTGAGATATTTAGCGATGTGACAAACAGACAGACAGAGTCGCACTAATAGAGTCGCATAATGATTACTTTTTTATCTTTTTGATACGGTACCCTAAAAATTTAATTATTTTAAAGTAAAATATGGCAATACAAAATTAAAGTCAGTCAAACATTTTCTCAAAAATAGAAAGGCATGTTAAAGTTTTATAATAAATCCTTTATTTAGGTAACTTTTTGTTTCAACGGTTATGCAAAACTGGATATTTTCAGACTCAGACTAAGCCTGAGGTTAAATACTTTTGCGTTTTACATTAATGATAGCCATTTAAATAAGCTTTTAGCGACAAGTTCGTATTAGTTTTACGATTAAAGTACTTTGTGATTAATGCATTAATTTTGATGGGGATATTAACAAACACATACACACATATACAAGTTGTATGATAAAACACATAAAAATGTAGGTATCTTTGGTCCCACGGTAAAACAAATTTAACCTGTTATTCTAAGATTTTTTTATCAATGGAATATAGCCTATTCTCATTAAAATTTGGCGCTGAGCATGTCTATAATGCGATCTTCCATAAAGGGGTAGTTGCACAAAAGATCTCTATGGGTCGAAGACTCGGAAGTGTATCCGCAAGAAACCCCGAAAACCATAAGATAAGATAAGATGTCTATAATGCGAGTTGTTGTGTATTTACATTGAAGTAACTAAATATACGATTACAAATTCAAATATAAGTACAACTCGGTTTAATTAGAATTTTACACAACTTTCTGAGCGTGCAATCCTTTCACGTTATCAAGCCTTAAATATAATTACTTCAATAAACTTTGTGGAGCTCACAAATTACTGAAAGAATCAGATAACACCACAAAGGATAACTAGCCGATAAGAGTTATTTAGCCAACTGTACTCCGGCCTTTGACGGTTTACACAAGGCCGTAGTCCATCCACAGACCTAGAATAAAATAACGCTTACGCTTAAATATGATTAAAGTGTGCGCAAAGGAAGTCACCACGTATATAAACATTTCATCGGTGCCATAGAGGCAGACTATAAATAAAAAAAACATTACCAGTTTTGAGCTTGATAGCGGCCGCTGGCGGCTGCTTAAATATCAAAACGTAAGGTTAATGGCAAGGTTTGTAACCGGTTTATAAAATACCGGTACTTACTGGTTTAGTTCGGTTTTCCTACGAAACTTTCATAAGCACGCGAACGTTTTAATAACTTTATTGTAACCTAAATAAGCCGGTTTATTCGACGAACGACGAGACGCCCGGCCGGTCCGGTGGTGTGCCACGTAAACATATGTATACCTAGACACCGACATAGGAAGAAAGTTTATGGAAATGTTCTTCTAAAAATCGGTTTTGTAAATAATGGTTTTTCGAGCGAAACCGAAATTAAAAGGTTTTGCGCCAAGTATACATGATTACGATCTGGAAATTTAACCGGTTTCTGAGCCTTGGTTAACGGACTGTAAAATACGAAAAACTGTATTTAGGAGACGCGCGAGTAGCGTGCTATATCTTTTGTTACCTTCTGATTTCTTGGCTTTACTTAAAACTAAATCGCAATTAGAAATATCTTCAGCTCAGCATATCTACTGGATGATCCCCTAACCAGCGAACTCCAGCTTTGAAGAACTTTATCTTAATGAAAGCAGCTTTTGTGCGCGAGATTGAGCGTTCTCCCGCATTGTGCCATGTCGAATGAAAATTGGTTTTCACGGTCTTTTTTAAGCTGATTTTGAACCAATTTTGTGGGTAATTTGTTTAAATGATAAATACTTAACTTATAATAGAAAGACAGAATAAAGTATTTTATTTGCGAATACACATAAACATGTGACTTATGTTTTGTTTTATTTATGTGTCCAAAAGTAAAGGAGACAAGTGACGGTTTAAAATTAACGACATTATTAACGTATTTTGATTTAGCTTTGTTTTTCTTTAATCTCGTTTAATATAAAAAAAAACTTAAGTAACTGAAATTACAGTTCGAATGATTAAGTTAAAATATCTTCCTTGCGGTAAGGTATGGTAAAACATAATACTTATTAAGCTTAAATGTTATCGTAAAGCTCGCTTAAAACTTATTATAAATGAGTTTTTATCTACAATGTATGGAGCGAGCACTCTAACCTTATTAAGTTTCTATTGGAGTTGTCAACGATTGTCAACTTGTCTAGACCCCAGATATGCGGAAAATAAGTGCTTTCACTATAACCTTTCTGTTACTGTTATTACTGTTTTGATATTTGTGATAGACCATTGACCTGAAAGCCGTTTCACCTTGCATTACCCGCACAATAAACTCATAATCCTCCATAAAACAAATCGGTCATAAAACGGCACGAGCGGTAAAAGTGCAACGCAAATAGATCGCTTTGATGTCGAAGCATACGGTACAATGACTATGGAGGCTATTTCAAAATTGAGTCAATTATTTACAAGTACCTACTTACATATTTTTAGGGTATTGGTACCTAGTTGATTTAAACATAGATTTTAAACCAATTCCAAAAGTGCGTAATGATATTAATCTAAAGATCAAACTCATTGGATTTTTTTTTTGTTAAAAATAACTAAAATTAAATAATATAACAATTATATCCACCGCCATACAGTCATTCATTTCAAAATTACATGTTCAAATTATAAGAAACTTGGTACCTAATATTAAAATTACCTAAATTTTGTATGTAAAACGTCTACTCGTTCTAATTTATTTGTAATTCTTCATCTCCAGAGGTATCACATAAGCGTTGCTGATAAACTGTTCAAACCACCTTTTTTTGTAGAACCCCATATCGTAGTCCATTGAGAAAAAATAAACTGATATCTATGTAGGTATTTTGATTGCTACAAGTAACCCAAAGAGCGATGGAAAGAATAATGGTAGGAATTTCACTTAGGGACAGGAAAACAAACAACTGGCTTCGGGAACATAGCAAAGTCACTGATGTAACCAGACGAATGGCGAAACTGAAGTGGAAGTGGGCTGGACATGTCGCCCGGGAAGACGGCTCGTGGTGTAAGAGGCTGGTAGAGTGGAGACCTTGGGGAGAGTCACGCCCAGTAGGAAAACCAAAGATGCGTTGGTATGACGACATCAAAAGAACAGCTGGATCAAAATGGGTACCAAGGGCACAAAATAGATCAGAATGGCAAAAATTGAAGGAGGCCTACCTACATCTCAAAGATTGAAAAGGGCTAAAAAGAAAGAAAGAAGAAATAATGTAGGTATTTTATTCCCGGATTGCAAAGAAATTGTAATTTGCGCCATAAATCTATTTAAATAGTTTGTTTTTCTACAACCTAGGTACTAAAATAGGTCATCAGTTCAGAGATCTAGTTTCTATCGCGACTAAAATAGAATTGCTCGAAACAAACACTACGACAAACGGCAATTCTGAGCCGTCACTTAACCCTTTACCTACGGGCTATTAAATCGCTCCGTCACCGCCCAATACGGGCATGTTTTGGCGAGAGTCAGCGGTTAGGCATAATTTCACTTACTTGTAACTTTTGAAGTATTACAGCTACACACTTAAAACTTCACACACACAATAAGTATAATGTGTTTAATCAATAAATAATCACTTGGTGTAATAATATTCACTTGTTTTTCTGCTATCAAGCAATATACCAGTCACTAAGAAATTGAAGATTTTTAAGTTACTACTCGCGGATTTCACAAGTTTACGTTTAAGAACATTAGTTTATAATATACTTAACACAAATAAACACTTAAATAACGATAATTATGAAAATAATGCATAAATATCAATCACAAAAAATGTTGCACTAAAACAATTTGCCACTTATGGAAAATAGTGATGTGCGTCTATCGACGCATTTGTCGATATATCGATAACCTAGTAAATGTAAAACTGAAATTTAACAAGTTATGATTGTGGTGAAATTATTATTAGGTACAATAGTACCTAATAATGATTTTATGACTAAAAATAACACTCCAAACACTCCCCCGCCATACTCTCATATCGACAACAAGTCGATAAAATTTGAAAACAACACTATTGTCCGCCATATTGAATTCAATTATTAGCACCTCTGCAGTACGGGTGTCAACTCCAGTTGCCAGCAAAAAAGCGGTAATTTTAAAATTATGTTAATGTCAGAGCCATCTACCGAAATATTATGATATTTTTTTCTTTGTATCTATACTAATCACAGTGCATAATGTGACCGCTATTACCAAGCCACAAGGTCTCGTTTTGTTTTAAAAAAATGTTGAACACGACCATTACTTCGATCAACTATAGTTGACACCCGTACTGCAGCGGTGTTGCCTTACTGGCAACTCTGGTTGACACCCGTAGGTAAAGGGTTAATGTTACTCGTAATATTACTGGAAACATAACCTTGTTTCCTAAAGAATAAGGTTTCAAATGAAAATAGATGAAATAAGTAAGGAATAGGTAATTAATAAATTTAATATACCTACTTCAAGACAGCGGCAGGCAAATAAGGCAAATGAAATAGTGATTGATGAATGTTTTATTGAGTTTAGTACTTTGGGATATTGTTCGATTCGCAACAGAAATACATATCGTCTGTGAAAATTTCAATTTCAACTATATCACGGTTCTCGAGTTACAGCCTGGTGACAGACAGATAGACAGACAGACAGACAGACGGACGGACGGATGGACAGACGGACAGCGGAGTCTTAGTAAATAGGGTCCCGTTACTCCCGTTTTTACCCTTTGGGTACGGAACCATAAAAAGGTACTTAAGTATTATAGGTACATTCAGTAACTCCCCTGCAAACAATATCTGACTATAAAGTGCTAGAAAAATTATGACACGCTCTTCCGGCTCCACAGAAATGATTAGGTCAGATATTTTTGCGCGCTTCGTTGTGCAATATACTAAAATAGTAAAAAATAGATATAAAGCAGATATAATGTCAATGTCAATAAATCGGTCGACCCCGCTGAGGGTTAATATTTTTGTAAGTCACCCTAAAAACTATTATGTTTAAATTTGACCTTTGCATGCCATCGTGAAATAAGACACTGAATTTTATTTGACTATTGGCCTCGGTCACAGAACAGACAATACAGAATGTCCACTCAAATAGATGTTATATAAATACGTTTAATTACGTAAAAAATAAACTTTCTGTACTGCCGTTATTTATAAATGTTCTACAAGCCACGAATAGTTTGGCCTTCTCTGTCACTGCCACGTTCGTGGTCATTAAAGAGACAACAATAATACGTTCCGTGTAACGTATAGTTACACAATGAAGAATACATTTCTTTTTGTTTTATTTAATATTCAACTTTGTTCTTGTTTGCAGTTTTTTTAAGTGGTTTATGTTTGTACCAGGGCGCGTAACCAACGTGCCAATCGTTAGCGCTCCGTAACGTATCGTAGTCATCTCTCTCTATCACTCTTCCACACTAGTACGTCAGTGACAGTTGCGTTTCGTTCGCTAAGGAGCGTTAGCGATTGTACGTTGTCTAATACGCACCCTGAAATTATATTATTGACAAAACTTTTCAAGATTTTTTTACAGGTTTAGGATGACTCACCTTAGACCGGGCCGGGGCCCGTCCGGAGTTTCGTTTTCTATGGAAAGCACCACGTGATCACCGATCAGCCGTCATAGAAAATGACATGTCGGACGCCTCGGTCACGGCCCGGTCTAGCGTGTGTCATCCTTTAAGCTTACAAACTTGAAAGTGAGCTTTCTGTAACAACAATCCTGTGCACGCTCCTCATGGCACTGACACAATGATATCACCGCACCCAAGCCTTATTTACACAAAAGCTCAACTTCTCAAACACCTCATCGTAGCTTGCGACCTTTTGTATCTGTGGCGCGGCAGCCATCTTTACTAATTAGCCTTGATTCAGTCTGACAGCGCCACAGATTCAATAAACTAGCAGAAAGTATCGCTAATGGCTTCGACGTCTTTTGGATATCTAGGTCTTAGGTTTAGCAAGGGTGTCTGACTTTTTTTAAACACTGTAACTACCTCTTGTCTGTATCTATACAGATATAGGTATAATAACGATTCTGACCGAATTTTGAGTCATCTATTTGCATTTTTTCGAGAATGTTTTACTTATTCTGCTCTATACAGCGCAAGCGAGGTTTGAACGCACGATTTTTGACCACCACACACAAATGAAAGGTTAGGATGGTGTTACTTATGGCAGTGGGGAGACACTCCTCCTTTCGGGCAAACTCGGCTCCGTTCTACTCAGCATTGCTCCGAGCAATTATTAGGGTTGACACCACTTGACGTCTTTTTGCGTGCACGACCACAGATAAGATAATCACTTGAATTTTGACTACCCAAAAAAGCCGAAAGTGACAGTGCCATATATTAGAAAGGGATAGCATGATTCGTCCCTCAATCGCTGTCAAACTTCGGTTTTGTAGGAAGTGTCCTTTCTGTACTATTACTATTATTTATTCTGTGCTTATGGCAAAGGTATTAACCCCTCGTCAGTGACTAGGCCCGATTTTAACATTTTGCCCACCGCCAGCTTCTGTGGTGAAGCCCGATGTTAACTTCGTTGGCGACGTTACGAATTTATGTAATAAAGCAGACAAACGTGCATCTAACTCTTTTACACTCATTGACGTGTATTGCCAGTGAAATAGGACAGACAGTAAGCTTGACCTTGACCAGTGTCCCTAAGTAAAAAACCCGCGAAATCGCCAGTGTTCTTACTAAGCGTTGCAACAGGTGGATGTTTTGGCGTTTTAACTGTATTTTTAATAGTACAAGGAAGTTGTGTATTTATTTGGAGCCTTCTGCATATTAAAATGTAAGTACTCATACATATTTCATCCATAGTATATGTGTAGGTTATGTTTATCCAACAGAAACACTAATCAAAATAGCAGCCTAACCTATGCCGTATCATTCATTCAAAATTGTTTTGTCTGTTCCAAATCTTTTTGTCTATTAAATGCGTTGCGTAAACTTCTGTATCGGTTGACAATGTTATTAAGATTTATAACAGCTTGCTACATAGATGAATCTTTAGTGAAATCCTCATTTATCTAAAGAAAACTAGCAACAGGTATATTTGCGGCCCGATTGTGGCCGCCGCACAGATACTGGGCGGCCCGGATCGGGCCGCAGAACAGACAGCAACTAGAGTTAGTAAAATGGCCGACCATGCAGTTTGCATAGTATGGATACGCTGAGAGCAGCATATTCAATACATTATTAATTATATTTTTTTGATCCGATTTATTTAACACTTAATAACAAATGTTTCTAAGTCGCTTTTTTATAATTTTACATAATTGTTTAAAAACAGCGGTTCTTAAATTGAATAACTATATTAAAAATCTTAATAGACATATTATGATTTTTAACGGACACTCATTGTTTTTTCATTGGTTTGGTTGTCACCCGCATGGAAATTTTTTGGCACTTTTATGCTTATGTGCACTAAACTAACTGCATGCTATATTTTTGTGTGTGTGTTTTTTTAATTTAAGGCCACGAGTCTCAAAAACTCGCGGCAGCAGAGGTGGTGGTCGTGGCCGTGGTCGCCATACTAATAATGATCGGGGCCCTCAAGAAGGTTTGGGCACTCGAGAAGAAGTAGAGACTCGGGGGATTGTGCACGCTAGGGGCAGTACACGTACTAGGGGTGGTGTGCGGAGTAGGGGTGGTGTGCGCACTAGAGGCGGTGTACAGAGAAGGGGCGGTGTACGTACTAGGGGTGGCGCAAATACATCGCACCCGATTTGTCTAGAAAGGTAAATATAATATTACTTAACACAAATAGAGGTAAATAACTATTGCGTAGGTACTATTACAGTCAAAATTTAAATCAGTATTTATTAATTTATGTTTCTCTATTTTTAGCATTTATTGTGGCCCTCTTAAAGACTGGCCAAGTGGCTTGGCCATCGAAGTTCCTTTACGGAAAAAGTAAGTAACTATCTACATTATATTTAATTTAGATGTTTTTTTTTCGTATTTTAAATATTCTTTGTATTTCAGATTTTTTAGGAGGACGACACCGAGTCCCGAACCCGCACGTTCAAGAACTCCCATACTAGTACAGCATGATGAAATGTAAGCTTGTTTTAAATCTACAATAAATGACTAGCAACAGGTAGATCCTATAATCCATATATTGTATTCTTTATCCCATAGACTATCTGCAGCTGAAACATTAGCAGCGCTGAGTTCAGCCCCGCCATCGCCTGGTTTAGACCAAGGAGCCATATCCCATATATTATCGGCAGCTGAAACATTAGCAGCTCTGAGTTCAAATCCGCCGTCGCCTCTTTTAGACAAAGAAGCCAGCTGGCCCTCGTTGCCCCGTGATTTTGAGTTAGTATAACAACTAGTACAATTTTCTCGTGCCTACGCAGATAATTATTTCTTGACTAATTTTTGCACTTTTGCAGATTGTTTGATACTGCAGTTGCATCACGAGTCGTTTCACCTGCACTTTCATTAGTTTCAAACGCACCTTCTCCAATAGTGTGAGTATTTTTATTACTTATATAAATTATTTACTTCTATTTTCTTTATTACTTATTATTTTTACAATATTGTGTCCCAGAAAGATTACGTGGTTATATTTTGTTTTTATTTACAGAAATATTGAAGTCGACACGGTTCAGACATCTGCCCTTAGAACAGTGCGCCTTCCCAAACGCAGAGAGGAATCTCCTTCCTATCAGTAAGTATCACTTCATAATTAAAGAATAATATACCCGTGATTCTTTTATGTTAATAATAATAAAAACTATCTTTTCAGATCTCCTGCAGTTTGTCGTGGCCCTCCTCGTCCATTAAAGGACTCAGAAATAGAAAATGTCCTTTTCTATGGCAAGTACCTACTTTAATAATCGCTCATTTCACGTTTAGATAAATAGCTTTGAGTTTGTTATAATGAGCTGACATTATATCCTTTGTCTGGCAGGAAGCGAGGAAGATGATAGTGATGACGAAGAGACTGAGGAGCTGGCGCCTGTTATTGTGCCAAGGGTGGCTCGAATTTACCTTCCGGACGAAGAAGACGAAAGTCCCAGTCAGGCTCAAGCAGATTTGCGTTGGCCACCAATCCGGCCCGTCCAACCAGCCCAGCAAGAAGCTGCGATTCCAATTGAAGCTCCTACTGAAACTCCGACTGAAATCTCACTTTTTATGCCTTCAACAGATGCGATACAAATGGAGCCTATTAATAAATTTGATTTTAAATGGAGACAGATGCCAAACCCTCAGATTCCACCACAATTGAGGAGGGAGCATTTTATACAAAATAAAGGGCCAACTCGGGCATATGTCGATCCATATGATGCATTTGTTGCTATTTGGGATCGCCCAATTATGGAGCATATTGTTAGAGAAACAAATAAATATGCAGAACAGCTTTGCGAGGCAATGATCGTCCAAGGCATTGCCCCGAATAGCCGGATTACAAAGTGGGTGGATACCTCGGTAGATGAGTTATACACCTACTTTGCGATAATACAAGCCACCGGTATTGTAATAAAATCCCGCTTGGAAGAGTATTGGTCAACATCAGCCAATATTTTTATCACCCCTGAATTTTCGGCCGCAATGTCTTATGACCGTTTTTGTCTTCTGAACAAATGCCTACATTTTAATGACAATGCTTTATGTTCGACGGAAAGATTAAACAACAGTGAGGCGAAATTACATAAGTTGCAGCCAATATTGCAGCATCTTAATGACAAATTCACTTCACTGTACATGCTAGGGCAAAACATTGCACTTGATGAAAGTTTGACGATGTGGAAGGGTCGCTTAAATATTAGGCAGCACATCCCAAACAAAGCAGCGACAGTAGGCATCAAGACGTACGAAATATGTGAATCTCAGACGGGATTCCTGTGGCGTTTTGAGGTAGAAGCACGCCAAGCCTCCACGAGCGAAGAAAAAACAAATCCGCTGTCAGGGAAGATACCGACTTTGGTGCTTAGGCTTTTACGAGGATTAGAGCACAAAGGACACACTGTCTGGATGGACAACTTCTACAATTCCCCTACTCTTGCAAGAGAGCTCAAAGTACAGGGGTTCGACTGCGTCGGAACTCTGAGGACTAACCGCCAATATGTACCTGCTGAGTTGACAAATTTACAACTAAAAGACATGGCCGTTGGTCAAGTTTGTGGATGCACCTCTGGGGACGTCGATCTAATTGTGTGGAGGGATAAAAAGCGAATAGCTCTTATATCTACTTACCATGGCTTAACTACAGTGGAGGATGCAGACACAATTAAGCCTGCTTTAATAGCTGACTACAACATTTGCATGGGGGGAGTCGATAAAAAGGACCAAATGCTTGCCATGTACCCCATAGAGAGAAACCGAAATAGAATCTGGTACAAAAAATTTTTTAGAAGACTTTTAAACGCTAGCACATTAAATGCATTCATTTTGCTTAAGGCATTCAAACAATTTACTCATAGGCAATTTAGGCAAACATTGGTGTTACAGTTATTAGAACGCCATAACACTAACAGAAGTCGCAATCGACCTGCTTTACTATCCCAACGGCATGTGCCGCAACACTTTGAGCGACCCGCCGCAGGGTCTAATGACACTAAGCGTCATCTTCGACGCAAATGTGTTGTTTGCTCGAAAAGAACGACAACTTTCTGTGAAGGCTGTAGTGGCAAGGCTCTTTGCGTACCTAAATGCTTTTCTCAGTATCATGAATAACTTGTGCTTATTTATGACATTGTGAGAATTTGGTAGATAATTGTCTGTGGTAATACAAACACAAAAAATGGAGTGTATGTCTCTATAAAATAAATATACTTACTTACTTTATTGCGTAAGAGAACGGTAGACCTATAGAGCATTGTCATTAGTTTTAATTAAGTTAGACGTAAATCGACCTATTGTTGTTCTGTTAATGTTCTCATATTTTTATACTTCGTCGGTGGCTAACAAGCGTACTACCCGCCTGGTGTTATCCAGATTTAGCAAGCTATGTACTACTACAACCTCCCAAAGACTCTCAAGGCTTGTTGCTGTGAAGATTGGCCGTGTTGAAAGCGAGATGAACAAAATGTAACACATAATATTATTATCATTTTTTAGCCATTTTTAATTATAATAATATTTTTAAATTTTTAATAAAAAAAATTTGGGATACTTGTTTGTTGCTTTGCCTGTTTACAAAACTTAATAACAACCAGCCCCTGCTTCTTCTTGTTAGCTCAAGTATTAGCCCCTCGCCAGTACGTTTGTCTGCTTTATTACACAAATTTGTAATGTCGCCAACGAAGTTAACATCGGGCTTCACCACAGAAGCTGGCGGTGGGCAAAATGTTAAAATCGGGCCTCGTCACTGACGAGGGTAAGTAGCTTTTTGACAATTAGTCGTATCCATATTATTCAACGCTGTTGGTTGCTTACAACAGTAGCGTTTTTGTTGGGTTTATAATTAAAATATTTCTATGCTTCTGTTAGAATGTAGTACTTTTATTAACTTTATCTTGTTGTAAGTATATCGAAATTATCGAAACATATCGTTTCTCTCACCAGAACATAATGATTAGTCTGCTATAATAAAATATGTAAAGGTGTTAATTTTGAAAGACTGAAATAGACTTTTTTAAACCGTGTACTGGAAAAAATGTACTAAATCTAACAGCTTCGTTTGTCTGTGAAACTGAGCTACTGGATCATTTTTACTGTTTAAAAAAGAAATAATATACAAATAAGAGTCATTCTTTGAATTATAAGCATGTAAAGTACCATCTACTTAAGGTAGTTCTAAAGACATACCCATTATGGTATGTCACTTAAAACTGTTTTTTTGTATTTTTTTTCTATTGCAGGGTATTAAAAAGGCTAATGTTTAGCAATACTTAGTGGTAAAGGCATGTAAATAAAGCTAATTTGAATAATTATACTTGTCTATTTAATTTAAAACACTAAAAATACCCGTTAAGAATTTGATGTCTTTGGTTTGCTCGTCCTTGTGAACCACAAGGAATAGATTAACTGTATGATGATGATTATTATTAGATAGCAAAACTAATAAAGATACAGTTTTCTGCTAAACAGCCACCCGCAAAACAATAATCACGATAGAAATTACAGTTTAGTAGCAGTAGGTGACCTGACGTTCCTTATCTGTGACAAGGCCCGATTCGGGATCCACAGACAACGACTTTTCGCCATTTTTGTCGCCACTGACGAGGGGTTAAAAAATACTTATACTTACTTGGTTGGCGCGGTGACCCAAAATGAGTCTTGGCCTCCAACACAAGAGCTCGCCACTTTGATCGATCCAGAGCGGTATCCCGCCAGCTTGCGCTGACGCCGAGCTCACGGAGATCTGCCTCCACTCTATCTGCCCAACGGCAATTTGGACGACCTTGGACGGCGCCCAGTTGGTCGACCCAAGTAGGCCCTTTTGGCTGCCCGATCTTCACCCATCCTTTCGAGGTGGAAAATACTTATAGGTATTATTACATAGGTAGTTTAAACACAATGAAACCGATAAACTTTTAAAAAAGATTTGTTGTGTCATACGATAATATTGTAAGAACATTTTTGGTCTTATTTCCTGCGACTTGAACTAATCAACCGCTCTGTGCATGACTGTGGTGCCGCCCTAGTGGCTGTGGGACTTACGGCTCGATTCGGAAAATGAATTAGATTTCTACTAGACTTCAACAAGTTACGATACGGATAATTTAAAGATATTTGTTAGATAGATATGTCAATTTTGACGTTTCCGCGATTCTGGAGGTCCTCTTGAACGATTTCGACAAGTTATGACTTAGATATCCAAGTCACATCTAGTCGATATCTAATGTAGATCTAGTTGATCTCTAAATCGTCGTAAGATCTTGTGATTATCTCTAAATCCGAATAGGCCTGATAATGTTAATTTGACAATTGGCAACTCCAAATAGTTTTAATTAATTTCCCCCACAACTAAGTTCGCACAATATGTTGGAAAGTGTCTTCGTAAACTGAAAGAATCTTGTTTTATAGGTAACTGCATATACGCACGTGGAACAAGTTTAAATGTTTGAATAATATACAGCTTTTGTTCGCGTGCGTGATGCCGTCACATTCTTTCGACCTTGCTGCTGAATAGACTAAATTTGTATTCAGTGCTTATTCTTTCGACAATACTCGTATAGGTACCTCTATATCTTCGTATGAACTTCTCATAGTTTCCTTTTACGCCTAGATCTATCACAACATAGGCGATATATGAGTCCTACACTACTGCTCGGACGGTATTGTGGAAATCTTTATGTCCTGCAGACAGCTAGTAATCACAGTTAAGCGCTTAGTTTAGGACCTCGCGACGATGATTACACTTTGTTTCTTGTTAATTTTGATTGGCTACGCTACGTGTCGTGTGAAGTGGGTAGTAAAAGGAATGACAATACATTGCTTGATAAAATTATAAACTTTCGTGGGCCCTTATTTTTATACTTCTGACATCTGACATCGGGCAAGTCAATATGATATTTTACTTAAGAACTTCGGTGGTTTATTGAACGGATTAAATATTTAATTGAGGTTTCTGTTTCTGTTCTTTTTAAATCAACTTAAACAATAGTTGTTGAATATACTATTGAATATAATATCAACTTGTTTAAATCGGTACTACCTATGTACAGTCACCTGCAATAATATGTTACACAACGAATGCCGCAAAAATATCTGACAGGATCCTATATCATAAATATGTGACACGCTCTTATGGCTCTACAAATAAGATCGTGTCAGATATTTTTGCGGTCTTCGTTGCGTAACATATTATTGCAGGTGACTGTATCTACCTAATTATGTAAAAGTTTTTTTATAAACCCATTCTTTTAATTATAACATGAAAATATAGTGTTATGTCATCGTTATCAATGCAGAATGTGAAACAATGGAACAAGTTTAAACTGTCATTTGTTTAATGAATTATCATTTTATGTAAGAGTGAGTAATGACTAATGTCTAACTTGACTTCTTTTAAGACATTAAGTTAACAGTCAATTGGCCAACGGTAACTTGTGACACAAAATTCTTAAAAATAAGTATGTGATTTCTTTGCGAGTTTTTTTGATTTAAAACCATTTTCGGTAAATTCCTTCAAAATTAGTAAAGATGTGGATCTTTTTCTTTTGAACTGTGGGTCCATAAACTAAAAAAAATAACAGTTACCTATTTTAATAATGGTTTGCACGCCTTATACCTACATAAAATATTTTATACAAATATTTTACGCAGTATGTTTGGCAGCATATTTTTAGCAACATATATTTTTATTCTCATTTCCAGTTAACATTTCACCTTACTTATCCCATCTTCTTCTGTAAGCCCGTGATAATGGCGCCCGGGACTCGGCCGGGACGTGCCTCAACGCTACATCTTTACGTGGGCTTTGTGAGTAAATGCGTTACTTTCCTCCCTTGGTAAGTAACGTGGCATTATGTTGACACCTTTGACGCTATGTGTCTTAATATCTACTCTGTCTGCTACCTCTTCACGATGGTATCATATGTGTCAATCCCCCTTACTTAAATTATCTCCAAATCGTCTAAATCGTTGGAAAGATAGTTTTTATCCCGGCAAGAGCGTGAAAATGGGGTGAAATTTATTTTGAAAGTGTTATACGAAAATACAAATTCTACGCTGCAGAAATCACGGGCAAAAGCAAAAAAAAATTCTAAAAAAATATTGTTTGATTAAAATAGCTTGTCCTAGGCTTTAAGATGTAAAACGTTATACATCATGAATGCGAAAGTTGGTACGTAAAAATAATGATAGGTTTTAACACGCAAAAACGACCAAAAAGATTTTTCTGAATTCTGTATCCCAACATAGTTTATAACCTAGATTAGCATTTGAAAAATATTTATATCGGCAAGCGTGTGTTTAATAGAGAAAATGCGTTCAGAAATTTGTACCTATAATGAGTTCTACGTGAATGCTTGGGCAAAAACTAAAACCTAACTGATTTTGAAGTGAAAACTTCTTTAGCGGCGCTGGGCACTTTTTGAGGTGGGGAAAAAATGATAAACTCGAGACAGCGTATAACGATCACGTGACCGTAACGTTTAGATAGTCACTCTTTTAGATGGCATTTAAATCAATAAAGAAAAACTCAATGACATTACATGAAAATTCATTCATTGAGTTTTCACTTCTGTCAGCACTGCCGGAGTTAGAACCCGTTATTTTTTTTTTTCAGGAAACTATTTAGGTCCAAAAATACCTTAAAACTAGTATGACTCGCAGCGCTTAAGATTCCCAATAACAGGTTAGCGGAGATTAAGTTCTAAGTAAGTGTCGCACTGACAGACAAACAAACAACAAATATAGTTTGACACAAATGTACCTAATTTGACTGCAACGTGATGCATCTGCAAGTGCACGTTGACGTCATGGTCACATCTGGCGAACGTGGGATCTTTGAGATGCATTTAACTCGGTGTGTCAGTGTCAATGCCCGCGTATGAATACGAAAGTTCAAAGTAGCCTTTCAAAGCAGCCTATTGAAAGTGATCCAATTTCAAACCTCCTTAGTTACATGTGGCTTGCCATTAGAAAAGGGTCCAGCTTCATTGGTTATAAGGACCTTTCTATCAGAATTTCTGTTGGAATTTCAGATAAAAATTGCACTTGAAGCATAAGGGCCTTTCTGTGATGGAAAGTCGCGTATTTACGGTTGTGGTTATCCTGAATATCGATAAAATAATAAAGATTTAAATAAATAAGTAAGTATTCTTTATTGTGCACCATAAAGATAAAAAAATACACAGAAAGCGAAATACAAGCTTAAGATTAGGTAACAACAGGTGGTCTTATGTCTTATCGCTAAAAAGCGATCTCTTCCAGACAACCTTTGGGTAGCAGGAAAGTTAAGTACTTACAACTACCCTTTGAAGGTTGAACGGGTAGTGCCGATATACATAATATATAAACAAATCAAAGACAAAAAAAAATTAAAAAATCAGCTTGAGCTTAAATATAAGTAGGTACTGGTTAGGTTTTGTAGTAATAATATCATGTCTTCCGCCGCCATCTTTAAAATGAAGCTATATTAATAAACAACGATCGTAATAAACTTTGACGACAGTTAAATTAACCCGTTAAAGTGTAATTCAAGGTTCACCTTCCCCACCCATAAACCGAGTTTAATCGCCGCAAATAAACCAAGACGTATTCGTTTCGTATCTTAAAAAACTTAACTTGATTTGATGTTGTTTTGAAATTATTCGCACATAATATGTTATACTAAGGTACTTGCTTTGTTACTAGTTAAATCATTTTAAGATTTTAAAAAGTTCACTCCGTAACAACATTGCGCTCCAAAACACGCATCAGCTGACGTGGGGGAGAAGACCGCCAGGCTGAAGTGGGACTGGGCGGGTCACGTCTGCCGCATGCATCCGGATAGGTGGGCTAGTATAGCCACCAAGTGGATACCGCAAAATAAACGCGGACGTGGCAGGCCCAGACGGAGATGGCGGGACCACTTAGACACCTTCATCAGTAACTGGCAGTCATCAGATCAAAGGGAGAGGCCTTTGCCCGGCAGTGGGACACTATAACGGGCTAAGAAATAAAACTTCACGACCCATTTCGCACCTTTAGAGGTTAAAGTAGGTATATAAAAATATCTACGGGAGTTCTACGACATTTGATTCAAAATCAAAAACAGAACAGCATGTGTCATCTGAGTACAAAGAAATATGGCGCTCCTCAAGGGAGTATCCTAGGCCCATTTCAGATTAATCGTTTCAAAGTCCAATAACGTGATAGATTAAGCGTACTATTTATTTACAACTACTGAGAGTACTAATATTAAATGTTCATCAAATCGAAATAAGAATGACGAAAGTCAAATTGGCGCTCCATTGCTCAGAACACGTAAACCTGATCTAATTCAGTCAACGTGACCGTTTAGAGTTTAAAGTATAATAATACATGGACCCTTTGCACGCAAATAAATGTTTCACAAATTATTGAAAAAAAAATAAGAAAAAAAATGTATCTTAACGGTCTCCTGGCCTAGTCGGTAATGCTATTTACAAAGCAGGAGATCCCGGGTTCGAATCCCGGTAAGAGCAATGATTTGTGTGCTTATCACGAATATTACTTATTTGTTCTTGAGTTATGGATGTTAGGTAGGTACCTATCTAAATACAATTAAATAAAATAAGTTTTCATTTCCGTTAATATCTTTCTTGATTTATAGATATTCTAGTCTACTGCAATCATGTAGCGATTCGTTCAGAGTAGATTTGATTTGGCCGGTCCATTTCCGAATACAAGAAATGAGATGTTTTCAATCGTAGGATCGTAGGTACAGCCAGCAGCAGGAGTTGCTAAGCGGGCGAGATGTTCAAAATTACCTTGACACGCTCTTATTCTTTTAACAATAAAGTCGCGTCGAGATCATCTTAAACACCTGACCAGCGGGTCAACTTTTGCTGTTGACTGTATTTGATTAAAAACATATCTCGATTGCGGATTTCTTGAAGGGCTACTACAGTATCGGGTTATTAAAAAAAGGATATAGGTATTTGATACACTACTTATATATACAAATGCTCTTTCTATTTCGCTGGCAACCTAACTTCGTTTGAAAACTCATCAAAACAAACGGTCAAAGGAACAAAATCACATTTTATTCTCATTTCTAGTGACGGCTGTAGCCGGTGAAATATAGTGGATAAGAGGTGAAGGCCTATAGGTAGGGCAGCCCTTGGTCGAAGTAGGTAATAGCGGAGTAGAGTATCTTTTAAAAAATAGTTAAAAATGTGCTTACGTGGACCGTGGACCAAACCAAACAGGAAGCATATTCGGTAATAACCCTACGGAGCTGGATTACGGTGTTGAATTTGAATCTCGATTGGCATTTAGGTACTTATCTGTGTTTTTAAATTGAAGAAGGTTTGATGTTTTCTTTGTTTCACAATATTTAACTGTATCTATTTAAATACCTACTGCTAGGTATTTACATTTTATTTTTATAATTTCATGAGGAATCATGGGCGATGGGACTGGGTTGACAAGTGGAAGATTATCCTTTTTTTTACCACCTGTAGCCAAATATTTTACAACCTGAGTTGCAATAATTTCTATTGCAGTAAATAGTGAAATAGACAACGGTCAGGTGATTTTGGCGCAAATTATAAACCGTATGATTAAGCAACGCAATCCAAAGCAACGACGGACCGTGTCGTTACAGTAGGGCCGAGAGAAATCGCTATAAATATGTTAACTAGTGATTTGGTCGAACGCGTGTTCCTAAATATTCATCGACAGCTTACTCATCATCTTCCTCGCGTTGTCCCGGCATTTTGCCACGGCTCATGGGAGCCTGGGGTCCGCTTGGTAACTAATCCCAAGAATTGGCGTAGGCACTAGTTTTTACCAAAGCGACTACCATCTGACCTTCCAACCCAGGAGGTAAACTAGGCCTTATTGGGGATTAGTCCGGTTTCCTCACGATGTTTTCCTTCACCGAAAAATGACTGGTAAATATCAAATGATATTTCGTACATAAGTTCCGAAAAACTCATTGGTACGAGCCGGGGTTTGAACCCGCGACCTCCGGATTGCAAGGCCACCAACGCTCGCTAGCTTACTGTTTGTCCTTACACTGTGTCCATGGGCATGGCTGCCCTTGAACGAGGGTCAACGCGGAAATAAGTCGATATCGCGACAAGGTGAGATCAACAGGTGAACGACTTGGAAATCTTTTACACTAGGTTTTGATATCGTTGATGTTGTTAGTGCCAGCTTTCGTGCTTGTACCTACTTAACTACCCATAGTACAAGCTTTGCTTACATACAGGTAAATAAATAAATAAATCGTCACCTAGTACCCATACTAGGCGACGATTTATTTATTTATTTATTTAATCTTTATTACACAAAAAAACTTATAGTACAAAAGGCGGACTTATTGCTTAATGCTAAAAGCATTATCTACCAGTCAACACATATACACATACATATATTCATAGAAAACACCTATGACTCGCGAGCAAATATCTTTGTTCATCACACAAATAAATGCCCTTACCGGGATTCGAACCCAGGACCATCGGCGGCTTCATAAGCAGCGTAAGCCTCGCGGCTCGATTCGGAAAATGAATTAGATTTCTACTAGACTTCAACAAGTTACGATACGGATAATTTAAAGATATTTGTAAGATAGATATGTCAATTTGGCGTTTCCGCGATTCTGGAGGTCCTCTTGAACGACTTCGACAAGTTATGACTTAGATATCCAAGTCACATCTAGTCGATATCTAATGTAGATCTAGTTGATCTCTAAATCGTCTCAAGATCTTGTGATTATCTCGAAATCCGAATAGGCCTGTCGATCTCTTTTTGTGTACGGACGAGTCACAACACACGCTAGATGTGTGTATGCCCAGTTGGGCATCAAGGGCTTCGGCAGAGGGGAAATATTGCGAATTCCCGGCAGTGTTGCTCGAAGATCACGAGACTCATCATCTCGGGGCAGCATGCGGCGATTGGAATTTCATGTCATGCAGCCGATTTCAATAAGATGACGGCTGAATGCAACTGCCGAGATGCATTTCAATACCGTATGCTCTCGCATGGTGGTATTCAATTTTCACACAACTATTGGAAAGGCATGTGTGAAAATTGCCGTTTGGCTTACAAAACTGCTTTGTAATTTATATTATCAATAAAATATGAGTATGAGTATGAGTATGAGTAAGCCAAACGGCTTTATGAACTATAATTGTGCGACAAACTCTCTCTAAAGTACTGTAAACCTCATAAATTAAAACGTAAAATATGAAACATATGTAGTTATTTGTACCCTATAAAATACATCATCATCATCATCATCATTTCAGCCTATATACGTCCCACTGCTGGGCACAGGCCTCCTCTCATGCTCGAGAGGGCTTGGGCTATAGTCCCCACGCTAGCCCAATGCGGATTGGGAACTTCACATGCACCTTTGAATTTCTTCGCAGATGTATGCAGGTTTCCTCACGATGTTTTCCTTCACCGAAAAGCTAGTGGTAAATATCAAATGATATTTCGTACATAAGTTTCGAAAAACTCATTGGTACGAGCCAGGATTTGAACCCGCGACCTCCGGATTGAAAGTCAGACGTCATATCCACTCGGCCACCACTGCTTTTTACATACATACATTATTTAAATCGTTGTCTGAGTGCTCACAACACAGGCCTTCTTGAGCTTAATACTGTGGGGTATAGTCAAATTGTGTAAGGATGTATTATAATAATTATTTTTAAAAGGCTTATTAAGGTAAACGTACTAGTGCTCGACATGCTAATGACCAAAAGATGACACCCTGCTGTCACCTCTATTGACAATGACTTAAGTTTAAAGATGACATGTACTGGGACCGCGACGAGCACTAGTACGTTTACCTTAATTAATTGGACTTTACAAGCTTAATCGTAGATATTCATACCCACTAAAATAATATATATTAATGTAATAAATTACTCCCACTTATTTAATTTTAAAACTCTGGACTGTAGAGCCTGTTAAATAAGTACACTCAAATAACACAAACTACCTTCATCGAAGTCTCACAAAATAGTAACAAGCAAATAGCCAAACAAGAACATTAAACTCCGGTTTCGTAAAATATATGTACATACCTACATACAATAAACATGTGTGAAATATGCATAAAAATATTCTTAAATAACATGTATCTGCCGCCTTCGAAGTCAAAAATATTGTAATAAGCAAATAGCCAAACAAGAACATTAACACATTCAATACCACTAAGTGCTACGGGTTACGCTCGTAGCGCGTAGCCACGGTTTCGTCGTATGTAGCGCGTAGTCGCTACGAACAGTGTACCCGACAGTCGGGTTCTTGGTGTTGAATGTGTTAAAGTCCGGTTTCGTAAAATATATATATATACATACCTACATACAATAAACATGTGTGAAATATGCATAAAAATATATTTAAATAACATGTATCTGCCGCCTTCGAAGTCAAAAATATTGTAATAAGCAAATAGCCAAACAAGAACATTAAAGTCCGGTTTCGTAAAATATATATATATATACATACCTACATACAATAAACATGTGTGAAATATGCATAAAAATATACTTAAAGAACATGTATCTGCCGCCTTTGAAGTCAAAAATATTGTAATAAGCAAATAGCCAAATAAGATTAATATTGAAGTTCCGTGGCTATTCAAAGCACAAATCCATAAAATACGCAATAAAAATGAGATTAAACACAACTTGTTTACCCCGAGATGACATAAGAGGTTCAAGTTCGAACTGACCTTGCCATTAATGTAAGTAAATAATATAATAAAATATGGTAAATAACGAATCGATTGTGATAATGATAAAATTATGCATGCGATGACGGATAGAGATATTGATGAACAAATGAGAACTATGAGGATTTTTATACTACGTTGGTGGTAAAGGAGCATACATATAAGGAGTTGATGGTAAGCGGTCACCGTAGCCTATGGACGTCTGCAATTTCAGCGGTGTACCATGCGCCTTGCCGACC
This sequence comes from Cydia splendana, assembly GCF_910591565.1. Classification (NCBI taxonomy): domain Eukaryota; kingdom Metazoa; phylum Arthropoda; class Insecta; order Lepidoptera; family Tortricidae; genus Cydia; species Cydia splendana. Next base: position 649,916 of record NC_085978.1, on the reverse strand, counting down.
CTTTAAAAACATGAACTTTCGCTCGAGACTCAACCGAGTGAATTTTTGTTTATTTAAAATACAAATGAATACTTTACAAACGTGACATACTTACTATATTATATTATATACCATTATAAATACACCCACAAAAGCATAAGTTAGGTATCAGAAGTAGATAGATGTTGTTTATCTTAATGTAGCGAAATTATAATTTTGGACAAAGACTCTACCACTTGCGACTAGAGATAAATTGTGACGTTTTATGGCAAAAGGTAACTTATGACGTTCGGCGTTTAGGTTACGCAGCATCTTATCAGTATTGGTGCATTGTCTGTCGACTACCATATAAACCTTTACCGTGGAATATCACAATTTTATTTATTAGAAGACAAAGATAATTTTACAAAGCTAACTTTTGAAACAAGTCTAATAAAGGATCAAGTATCACCAAAATAATATAAAAAACACGCCCACAAAAGTATAAAGTTACCAGAATTAGATGGAACTCGTTTATCGGAATGTTTCTTGTGCTGCTCTATGGATGGAGCAATGTTTGCGAGCAACTGGTTTTGGCCAAAGATTAACGGTAATATCGATTGTAGATGCGACATGCGACTACCATCTACTGTAAAAGTTAATACCTACATAAAAAGTACAGTCACCTGCAATAATATGTTACACAAAGAAGGCCGCAAAAATATCTGACACGATCTTATTTGTAGCAACATAAGAGCGTGTCACATATTTTTGCGGCCTTTGAAGAGTAACATATTATTGCAGGTGACTGTACATATCCCTATAAGTGTCTTAGAGCTAACAGAGGAGAAATTTTATTGCAATAAGAAAATATTAATCAATTCAATATTTTTTTTTTGTATTCAAATAAAAGATAAAAATGGGGTTTAATGCGGATAAAGTCGCCGGCGAAAGCTAGTTTGATCACAACATCATTACTAAAATTAATTATCATTTTGGACAAACGTTGCACGGAACTACCGGGAAGCGTAAATTAATGACAGGCCGTTCCGTTAACAATTAAACAACAGTTTAAAACCCGTTTATTGGAATGTATTGTTTCGCGGCGCCTGCGCACAGAGCAGGTATCGCGAGCAACTGGTTTTTGGGCAAAGACTAAGGGGCAAAGACTGTATGCAGATAAATAGTATAAAATTAAAGAGGTATGATAGCTAATTACTATGATCATGATCTTTAACATCTTCATTAGTATGGTTATCATATACCACTAGAAAAAAACGTAACATTATGAAAAAAACTATAAGTGATACTTTTAGCGCCTATATATTTAAAGGAACCGCTTTTTAACGACACGGCAGTTCTGATTTCAAGTAAGAACTCAGAAGTTATTATTTATTTTTACTAGCTAGATCGGCGTGAATAAGTATTCTAAAAACACGTTAAGAACTGTTCAATTATAATAAAACAAAAGTTGTTGCAATCGTAGCATGTAAGCGTGAGGTTAGCGTAAACAATAAATAACTGCAATAAAAGGCGTGGTATCATATTGCGATTTGTGCAGCAAAATATTGTAATAAACGCAATGTAGCGATTCAAATAACTGGAACTCACTGACGAATAAAAGAAATACTGAGAAAGAAATGATACATATTTTGAATTTGTAACTAACGTTATTTAACATCTTACCTTGAAACTATTTGTATGTATAAAAGAATTAGAATTTGAATTTATTAATTGTAAATACAGATGTCAATCACAATGAAAAAATCAACGATAATCAACTCTGGAAACGTGGGACGTTGGTACCACGTGGGCCACGTGGCGTGGGTGGTTGGTTCGAGGCTATATTTACAATTTATAGATTGTAATAATGTGGTACGTCCCACAATAAAAAAAGGATAAATATATTAACATTAGAATTTAATAAATCGAAATATCAAAGTAGGTAAGCATAATTGACTGAGTAAGTATCTGAACGAACTAAATGAACATCTGAGCTAATGAAATAAAGCTATAATAAAATAGTAATAGATTTTAATACATGTGAGTATACGCAAGAAAACTATACTAAAGTTATTTGTCACATTTTCCGTCGTAAATGGCTATATATGGCTATGACATGTATTTCAAAAAAATTCAAAATTATTTATTCATTTAACATGCACAGGGTATACAGGTGTGTCGAATCCTCCATTTAAGTTAATAACTTGTATTAGGAGGAATTCGCTCTTCCATACAAGGTTCCGACTTATAATGTATTTCAGTTCATAAATCGTAACGTTTGTAACCCCTTCATTAAAACCCCTGTAGGCAGTGATGCAAGACATAACTTCAGTATCGCTTCTGCCCGTCAACTCTGCGCGCTCAAAATCTCCCGACCACATTGCCGCATGGCGCCGTGAGCCGAGCGCACGTCCTTTAGTTTTTGTTTTCTTTTTACGTAGTGCCCATAATCATCCGGTATATTATTTTCTTTTTTTTTTCTACAACAAACTGGTGTGCAAAACGGTGTTGCTTTTGTAGTTTTTATGTGTTGTGTTGTGTGTGTGTGAAAATGAACGGCGTTTTGGATGGAGAGATTATTGACAGGTTAGTTTTTGTTTATGTTTTATAAACATGATACTTGTGTATGTAGAGCTAGTATAATGTATTGAATTACGGATATTTATTTTTGTACATCGAAATCTTATAGTTTACAAGTTTGCAAAGTTTATATCAAGTTACGTATGCAAATAATATTAATGATAATGGTTTATTAATAATTTATGACTTGAATAATAATATTATGTGTAAAAACAAAATAAATATTAGTAAATATTACACAATTTTGGCTGCTAAATAATTAATAATGCTCAGCTATAATGTAGGAACCGTATTTTATTTTAATAAAACTCTGTTCACATTAGATGTAATATGTAACATTATAATGTTTATTCAATTAATTGTAATCAATTCATAAATATTTAAACTATTCAAAAAATAGTAAGTTATGAAAAAATAACAAGTTCTTTTGTTATTTTTCTGGCTCAAAAACCTATAAACCTTAATGAAATAAAATACCTTATCTAACAAAGTGTCACGATTAAGTCATTTCATTATTACTTACACAATTAATAACACATTAGTCATTGCATAACGTTGATCACTAAAGGTGATCATCATGTATATAGTAAGAGTTACTTCATACTTCATAGTTAGTAACAATATATAGATATATTGTACCTACAGACTTTATCAACAAGTAGAGCCAAAAAAAGTTAGCTTAACACAGACAAAAACGATTTCTTGCAAATTAAATAAATTTTAAACAAAAAATTGTACTTGTCTGCAATTTTTTTTGTTTGATACTAAAACAAATGTGAATAAATGAATGAATAAAGCGACCGCATATATTTCTGCGTATTCACCAGTAAACATAATCCTCCTTTCAAAGGAAAACATCTAAAAATTAAATTGTATAGCAAAATACCTACTTAACAATTATCTTCCTCGTTATTTAACACTCTTTCCTCGTATTTGCAAAATGAAATATTAAATAATAAATTATCATTTGATACATGCGCATTTTGGGCATGTTATTACACCAGCGAAATCTTTTTTTTTTTTTTTTACACTATAGGTACATGCTCATAAACAAAATTTACAATATCGCCAAACTGTAACCAGTTTATAATATCTCCCTAAAGGGAAAGATCCTCGGCGAATGCAACCGGAAATTCCAATTTTGGACTCTTTTCTCAAATTACATACTAAACTAATATTATTTAGCGAGTTATCGAAGACTCTTAATATATTCATCTAATATTTAATTATGCGTACCTTCTGCTATGAATGCTATATTTACCTATCTATATTTATTAATGAACGATTATAATTTTGTGTACGTTCAAATAAATTAGTCTAAATCTTACGAGACATGATCCTCTAGTGTTCGAAAGTTAGATGGAAGACACTTTTGTTAAAGTAAATTGCTGCTCCAAAAAAAAATATGTACCTGCTTTGACGTACTTATAAAAGGAGCGAGCTCATCGCCAACAAACTGCTCCGCAGTTTGGCGAATCTTTATATTGTGGTACGCATATTTTATATTTCCATGTTATTTTCAATAATAAAAAAAAAAAATCTTGGGATTAGTTTGCCAAGCGGACCCCAGGTTCCTTTTAGAATGAAATCAGAAAAGTGTTAAGATGTGTCTAAACTATAATTTTAAATTAATTTTGAGTAACATTTACATCGATAACCAATAGGTACAAAAAAATTCCTTACAACGTCACCTTTAAAAATAGACTTGAAAAAGATTTATTTAAATGATATTTAGGTATTAATTATTCATTAGCTGTTTATGTGCTCGACGTTATGGTAATTTCTAGTCGGATACCATCTTACCACCTCATATTTAAATTTCAGTCTGGGTTTAAAATTAGGTTTATCGATAAGCTAAACATACACTTAGCTCCAACGAGGAAAAAAATATTAAAAACATAAAATGAAATTTATTTTATTTTAAAATTTCACGCGTCGTTTGTGTCTTCGCTGAACAAAGAATTAAGATTTAAACGGGTGCCAAATACTTTGTAGAAATTTATATTCCTGTTTATGTCTTTTAGTAATTTATATTAATAAATGTATACTTTGTAGCAATACCTGAAATGTTAGTTACAAGAATATGCAATATTCTAAAAATAATTTATAAATATAAGTTTCTTGTTTCTTGATACCACAATGTTTCCTACTTAAAAATAATTACCTATATAAATTCTACATTTTAACAGCCAATTATTTACTCAATGCATTTATTTCACTAGGGATGTAATTCATGTTCAAGATTTGCCTTGGCTAGTTCGTATTTGTGTATTAACGACATAACATAAAATTACATCGTTAACATCCAAATACAAAGAGTTATCGCCTTTTCATGACAGCAGTGAAACTATTTGTGACGTTCCACGGGAAAAGGTACCTTATGAGGGTTTCTAGTTTCGGAGATATGAAATGTTTTGTAAAGAGGTGACAAAATGCTCAATTTTTTTTTATTGTGTGATCTGAAACCTTAATGCGTAACGTTTGTTTACCTGTTTTTATTTTTGTTATAAGTTAGTTATAAGCCTAGTGATGTCGTCTCAGAGTTTAGTAGAAAAGGTACCTTATGGAAAAAAGATTGAAAATTCCCAAAAAAACTAGTCAATACGGGAAAAGAAGTTTGGTAGAGAACTGTATTAGCATTCTGCAAAACTAATTTGATAATTTCAGTTCTGGTTGGGGCGCCTCGCAAATATTATAACCGTACATAGACCGACATCACAAATCCAAGTAGCCTGCTATTATACCAAAGTTACTCTCGTCAAGTCTTTCTTAACTAGAATAATCTTCATTTGGTTTGGTCGCATGCAATAAATCAGCCATTGATTTGCTGAAAAATGCCAATACCCGACGCATTACCTTATGGAGTATCTGAGGTCATTGAACCTCAATGCCGCTTATCGTCAATAGCAACCGAAATATATTATTGATAAGAAATAGACGATTTATACCATTACCAAAATATTATTAGTTTATCCTAACTGTTCCATCATCATCATGCCTCATCATGTAACTTAATCACAAGGTACCTTTTCATTACATACAAATTATTGGTCTTTTTTAAGATTATTATGACGAAGAACTAATTAAATTTGGGGCAGTTTAATGTAAATTAATATTTTCTATTCATAAAAGATAAACTGTAATATGATTGATATTTTGTAGTGATGTATTATTAGATTTATTTCCGTAAGGTACCTTTTCGTAAATGTATGGAGCAAATACTGTTATTGTTATGTAAGTTTAAAGGGGCATAAGGGGTTAAATATAGTATTTAGTTGGGGTTTTAGGATTTATTTCATTTGAATGACAGAATTTCTTTCATATGTGCTCAGAAAAATTTATTATGTGTCACATTAAAAGTAAAAATATTCAATTTTGTGATTTTATATGAAAAAGTCAGAAAATACATTTTCACCTCTAAATCGGTATTGTTTTTTGCTTAAACTGTCTGTCAGTGTCGTTTTCTAATAGATAAAATTTAAATCTTGAGAGCTCATTGCAATCAATCGTGAAAATGATATAAAACTTTATTTTCAAGAGATTGGTTAGTATACACATAAATCAGTCGATATCAAAAGTTTATATTTGCATTACAGAACAAGTCGCAATATTTTTTTAATCTCAGATATATAAGGTATTATTATTTGTAGTCAACTATGTAACTTACTTCAGGAACATAGTTTTTTAGGCGGCTAAACTTAAAACTTCTCTATCGTAAAGTTGCTCATTTCACAACATTATTTTCAAAAAATCATATGCTGTAACTACGCAACCTAGAAGGTTGATCTTTTGTGTTATCGATAGCTTATTTATTGTAGATTACTTGGGTATGCATAACTCCATACCCGCCATAAGGTACCTTTGACCGTGGGACGTCACATTTAATTTATCTATAGTAAAATATGGGTATTGTAACTTTTGGTAACAACTATCAAATATTCATACAATAAGTGCTCAAAGTTTCATTAGTGCAGCAATTACCATAATTATACGATCTTATCCATTAAAAGTTTGGCCTTCTACGACTTCTACGTACTAACAATGACTAATTTGACTATGTATGGTGTCATAATAATCAGTATAAAAAGATCTCTTGTGTTCTTTTGTGTTAAGTAGTTTTTAGGGTTCTGTACCCAAAGGGTAAAAACTGGGCCCTATTACTAAGACTCCGCTGTCCGTCTGTCTGTCTGTCTGTCACCATGATATACATATAATGGACCGTCCGTGATAGATAGTTGAATTTTTAAGTAATTCTGCTATTATATTAATTTATGTTATTAATAATATAAAGTAATTCTGTTGCCGCTATAACAACAAATACTAAAAAATACGGAACCCTCGGTGGGCGAGTCCGGCTCGCACTTGTCCGGTTTTTGTATTTAAGTAATAAAAATACGGTAAAACGACATTATTGGTTAACATTTTTAGTTTTCAATCAGACCCAACCAAAGTGACTTGATGAACTGTGATAGAAACCTTGCGAAATATACAAAAATCATATGATCAAAAATTTACTTTGCGGTTCTCACCTACCTATTTTTAGTCACTTTAACAATCAAATTAAATATGATTATGACGACAGTTAAATTCTATTAAATTAAAAATCTGTAAACGCATTTGCGGAAGGAAATTATTATTATCCACAACGAGTAACGACAGGACTTAATCGCATAAAATTATCGCGTTGTCCTCGTGGTCTCGGAGAAGACTGGCTAAAGTCTGGGTGGGAGGTCTGGCGTCACGTCATTGTGAATAATAATGAGTAAAAATCGTGAAAGTTTAAATCAGGAAAATATTTTCAAAAATTCGACTCTTTATATTATTCGCCCCGCGCTCGTCTCCCAATACAAGTTAAACACGCATGATACTATGCGCCGTAATGCGCGTATTAATAGGAGCTTCATTCCCGTGCCGGCATTATGCAAATCCTGTGAATATAAATTGAGCACATTTATAAACAATGGTGCGGAATAGTTTCTAATTTCATGTTAGTTTCAGAATTTGCGTAGGAATTATGAAAAGGATTTGAGAGAAACTTTTCGATGGACTTAAATAGGAATAACTCATAGAGATTTATTAGGATTATAGTGCTGGAAATGGAAATTGATTTTCATTTCAAATCACAAATAATTATGTAAGTAGTTCAATCGGTCAATAGGTACACTAATTGGTTAAAATTAAAAAAAATCACAAGTTTGCTCCAAATATATGAATATTTTTTTTAGTTATAACAATTAGGGACCTAAATTTAAGGTTTTTTTAAACGGGTTATTCAAGTCTTCCTTAGCTCTCGTTTTTTATTGTTTAAGCTAATATTACCTACAATTTTAACAACATTAACTAGCAAAACACATAAAATATATCCTCGTGACGACTACGCCATTATAAAGTTTAACCGACAATCCAATTGTTTTATTATGATAAAAATTTAACTTGATATGTGTTCAAAAGGAGCATTCCACGGGCTGTCCCGTACAAACACATGTTATTTCGTATATTAGAACTTTTTTTTTGGAGTTTTAAGTTGACAATTATTTTTCCGGTCATATTTTTGACCATTTGTTACAGAAAATGAAACTCCTACTCCTGTAAATCTTCAGAAAACTCGTGTTTGTACGGAATAACGGTTGACAATTTCATGGAATGCTCCAAAACGCGAAAGTTCGAATGCCTCCTATGGAGTAGATATGCTAACATCACGTGCAGTATATTTTAATCGGAACGTGTATATAAGTGTATAAGCGTATCGCTGCACTTTGATATGTGCATGTTTCTTGTGCGGAGAATAGAATATTAATACTCTGCAGTAAAAGCGTGTTTTATGAACGTTAAAGTGTACATAATAACAGCGAATAACAGTTAAATTATTATTACACTATAGACTATTACCTACAAGTTGTTTAAATACCCACTATTTTGTGAAACTCTTCCTTAATTTTATTGTATCGTTCGTTATTTAGCTAGGTAATTTTATTATAAAACATTACAACTTTATTGTAATGTTGTGTCATTTAGTACAAGACTGTAATTAAACCAATTTTGATGTATGGGTGTGAAGCTTGGACACTGACGCTGAAAAAAGAGCGCAAGCTCTTAGTGGCGGAGAGGAAAATCTGGCGGAAGATTCTGGGGCCCATCAGAGAGGAAGATGGAACTTGGAGGCGAAGGAAAAATAGGGAGCTAGAGGAGCTGGTTGCTATACCCAATATAATTGGCGAGATCAAAGCCACACGCCTCCTCTGGCTTGGTCACCTGGAGAGGATGGGGGAGGATCGTGCTGTGAGAAGAGCGTATGTATGGTATCCGGGCGGAAAACGTCCGTCTGGGGTCAGATACCGCTGGAGTGACGAAGCCCAAAAAGACATGTCCGCCCTCGGAATACCCAACTGTGTAGTTTTTAACGTTGTTGTTATAATGAAAACCCAACTGCGTACAATTCTGATGTGTGGAAATTGGTTCGTTATGGTCTTCATGCTCTAACGGTTAATGTGCTATTGAAACACAGAAAACAGCCGTATACGTAAAGTATTAAAAATATTAGCGATAAGCAATATATTATATCAATATTTGAGAAAGTATACAGGTGGCAGATACTTTTGTAGCGTTATTTCATCCGCTATTATTGACACTGACTGTACATTTAAGACGCCACTTTCGGCTGTCGTTTTTTTATCTAAAAGATGTAACTTTAAGTGTACATTACCATTGAAAGGGATGAGTAAAGGCCAAGGCCTTCCAAACAAAAACACTGACGTCACTCCGGGCGTTGACAAGTTGTTTTCTCGCGGGTCAGATGGGGACATGATTTACCTGCAGGCGTATTATCGATGGCTTTATCCACGAGATAAAAAAATATATACCACGCGATTGAAAGCAATGCTGGCAATTACGCGATTACGCAACACTTTAATGTCCTATAAAATTATAAAAATAGGGATTAACAAACATCTTTGGAACAAATCAAATTATTATTATCTAATATTTTAATTTGTGTTTTTAAAGTAGTATAAATTATAAACTGAAATAGATGTCATAAGCTTCAGCCGTGGAGTCTTCAGGCTCTTAGAGTGGATCAAAGACGTACCCCCTTATTCATAAACGCACTATAAACCTCAATGTAATGTAAGAAATTGATAAAACATAATTTAACGAAATCAGGCCCGTAAAGTTTTATGAATAAGAGGGTAAGTCTTTCTAAGATGAGAGGGTGTGGCCTAGCCGCAATAGCTAAAGACGCCAGCTCGAATCAGGCCTCCACCACCGCAGGGCTTCGTCACTTTCTCTTTATATACCTAATATGACCATCTATTTCAGTTTAAAATACTTCGTTAAGGGGCCCACTGATTAACAGTCCGCCGGACGGTATCGGCCTGTCAGTTGTTCGGAACTGTCAAAATTTTGTTCTAACTGACAGGCCGATACCGTCCGGCGGACTATTAATCAGTGGGCCCCTTTAGGGGGTCCCTTTGTTTGACATATTTTTTTAAGTCATAACCCTTCGAGTGGCATTGTCCTCCTCGAGGTCTCTACGGTAAGTGGCGGTGGCCGCGAGACGGACAGACATAACAAGCCGGTTGAGTGGCGCAGCCATTTTGGAAAAATATACGTCAAGTGGCGGGGCCTCAACGGGTGATCATCGCGAATTTGGCGCGTGTTAGAAATATGACCGTTTCCCAAAAAAAAACTATGAATGATATATACAAACTATATATCACTGAATTTAGCATAAAATGGGTTAATTGATTGTATACCAATGAATTCTATTCTATTTATGTGAATTATGCTAGACTTGTTCTAATCTCATATTACCAATTTTTTTCTACTTTCATGTAAAAATACGTATAATTACGAAATAAAACAATTGATTGTAGAAAAAGCAGTCTTTATGACAAAACAATACATTTAACACGATTCACATAGTTTATTTCACTTTTTATCAGTGCGTATTCCGTTTGAATGTTCGCGGCTCGAAGACGGTCGGCGCGTAATGGGCGAGGTGGGGCAGGAACATCACGTTATTTCTAACAAACTTTGTTTTATGCGGGAATTCGACCGTTAGGGAATACCATCCTTGTTTATTGACGAATGCATCTTGTAAGAGTGAGCAAGCAAGGCATAGTTTTAACGGTTTTATTTTACGCGCGAAATGCAGCGTCGCACAGAGGCCGCGAGACGGTCTCTGCCAATTACGGGCTTGTTATGACCGAACCTTCTCGCGGCCTCTGCCACGTAGAGGCACTTTTAAAAAAATGGCCGCGCCATTTGTCCTACCGTTCAACCGGAGGTGCTGCCACCCGAAGGGATAATGTATTGTTTGTCACATTATCATTAGTTCTAACTCAGAAACCGTTTTCGTAATCCTATGTGGTCCCAGGTTAGGTTAGGTTTATTTTATGGCGCTGGCGAGGTTGCGGAAGAGTACTTCGGCGTTCCTGGGACCTCGCCGTATAGCAGCGAGGCGGCAACAGAGGGGATTTAGTGGATAAACCTGGGGTCTCATTAGCCCACAACAGGGAGTCCCATATAACCATCCCGGCCCGTCCCCGCGGCCAAAAAAGCGTGGCAATCCTGAAAAGTGACGCGTTTCGGAAAAAAATGACTAACGAAGATGTGGACAAACACAAGTACATTACGACTTAAAACTTAAACAATTAAATAGAGACCCCCTTCGTTATACCCACGCGTCCTTGTGGAGATAAATGACAAGCAGTGACGTCACTGCGGGCATTGACAAGTTATTTTCTCGTCAGGTTGCGGCCCGGGGTTATCTCGCTACAGCTGCGTTGTAATAAATTGTAAACAAATAGAGGTTATCGGCTTACTGTGTTATTGTTACTTGAGATTGAAAATATTCGCAGATTTTTTGTTAACAATAGGAGATTGACATATGTCTACACACATATGTATAAAGCGAAAATTACAGCCAGCATTCAGATAAACTGTTTTGTTACCAGGGCTCCGAATCGGATTTTTTTAAACCCAAAGTAGCCCAATATTTTTAATTATTTTATGCTCTTTACGTAGGGCTGAATCATGTAATTCATGTAGGTTTTTAGGTAACAACTTCGTATTATTTGATTGTCCCTTTAATAATGAAATAATGAACCAAACAACGAAATAAAACGTAATAATACCGGTATTTTCTGTATGATGAAAAAAACTGGTTCCGAGCCTTGTTTGTTACAACAATTTTTATTAATAATCATTCAAACTCTGAAAAACACAGGAATTTGATTTGACCTCATTTCTATTATCAGTCGAGATGACGTTTTATTGAGTTTGTGCCTTTGTGCTCAGAACGAACGATAAATATAAAACGAAACGAACAAAAATACCTGTACATAGCTGTTCGGCGGATTATGAATACATCATAGAGAGCTTGTAATATGTTTTAGACAAAGCAATGTAGCTACGTAACTTTGCATAATAAGGCATTAAAACACCCGTGTGATGTTTTTCTGGAACTAGCTTTCTGCTGGTTTCATGAATCCACACTCGTATTTTAAAGCTTTTCATTATGAAGCAGTCACATAAACTAGGTACCATTAATGTAACATTGCGGTTTCAGCTTTATTTCATTCTTGTAAAGAAATTACCTATATATCTTTAAGATATAAAATGAGCAGTATGTCACATTTGTATAGATATTATTCCGCAGAGGTCAGACGGCAGGAGGTTATCTTGAAGATACAGCTGTGTGTGCTCAAATGCCCTATAACATAACGTCAATAGACTGCTATTTATAGTATATTTTTGTATTTCTTATTTAAATTGATTGTAATGAGTATTATGATTTATTCCAACATTTTGTCAATTCATCACTTTACAGTGTGTGCTCATGACATGAAACATATGCCAAACAAACTAAACAATAACTTGAGAACTTACCTATTAATAACAATAGTTGTTTTACGAGGGGGCAAAGTTGTTGTTTAACCGGTCGTGCTAATATTGATAAAAATGGAATCTTGTGCGTTGCGAGGGTTTCAAAGCACAAGGGTTAAACAAAATTTGCCCCCGAGTGAAACACAACATTTTTCACCACACCAACCCGAAGCAAATATTAAATGTAAAATATCAAACAAAATCAAACCAAATCAAATCCAAATGAATGTTATTAAATATTTATCATCCAAAATCATCATTTAAAAGTCAATTCTACCAGCAAACATAAGAAAACAACTCAAAATTTGCATTTGATTACTTTGCCTCACATGTGAATAAAATGCAACTTTGCTATCAGTTTTTTAAGTGCAAAGTAAGCCTTTCCGAGCTGGTGTGGTGAAAATATATTTACATTCATTATAATGTTTCTTAATATTTTAGCTGTTGCTACTTGGTCATAATTTTGTATTTATATAGAATATATTTACTACATTATATTATTATAGTACCTATCTACAGATTTGGCTGCTGCTAAAACTAAATTAATTTGAAGTAGGTACTCTCAATAATCAAAGCCAATCAGGACTAAGTTCATATTTTAATTTGCGCATTAACTCAAAATATTAATTTTATTAGTCAGCCATAAATACGTTATTAATTCTTGTTCAGTTAAACAAAACACGATTAATTGGTGAATTCATTGAGCATGAAAGAAAGAGTTTTCCTAAACGAGAAAGTTTTAGGCACGGAAATCACAGAAGATTAGGGATAAAATGATTAGATGAAAAGTTTCTGGTTCTTTCAAAAGGGATATCAATTGGAACAGTTTCTGATCACGTCCGAAAAGTCATCATTTATCCTACATGCTTCAATAACTGGAAGAAATTTATTTAAATGTATCGATAAACTACTGATTGAAAAAAAAAAAGTAAATACCGAAACAAATATCTATGCAGGACGACATAGACAATTATGCAAGTATTAGGAAAAATAAAGCTAGTAAAAGTTTTGTACAGTAATTTAATTTACGACCCATTTCGTGCCTTGTCACAGTGACAGTCAATGAAAGTCGCTAGGGACCTCATACTATTGTCACTGTGACAAGGTACGAAATGGGTTGGAAATTAAATACTTTGACTGTATGTAAAACTTCGGAACCCTATACCAGGCGTGGCTCAGTCCGCGATTTCGTCGCTTTGCTACAGGTAGCTAAAAGTACATCCGTTCAACACCAATTTTGGTGACTAGCCATAAGCCGCGCGTGGCGCTGTCGCCACCTAGCGGCCATATCTGTCCTGATCGTAACAGACGCGTTTTGTTAAAGAGTGAGTTTTCTGTACTATTATTTATTCTGTGCCTATACTGACAGCACGACATACACTTGGCTGGTGTTTAACCAAAATGTCACGCATTCAAAAGCGCGCACGCGCAGTCGCGATAACAACACAGTTTGTCGTTGTCGTTAGAACAGATCTAACTCGATTTTATCACGTCACGACTGCAGGTATTCGAGAGACATTAAACCATAAATGTTGCTATATTTGAACAAAACTTTAGTTACGATTATTGATGGGCATTTTCATTTATTTCGTGGAACTGGGACAGAATATATAAAAGTGTTTTTATTAAATATTTAGTTTCTGCACGTTTCGTTTATTAATAATAACTATCCCCAATAAATCGTGATATTGCCGATATTATCAACATTGAACAGAAAAATGGAATGGATGCCTAGACATGCTATAAAATATAACGCCTTGCATCTCTTTTGAATACTCCTGAGCTGTACTAACGTCGCTAACTATATCGTGATATAATATACGTCTTGTCATGTGACAAATAGACCTTTAGATCAATTTTGATATAACAATTTGTATTGGTTTTTGTGACGTCTAGATTCTGTTGTATTACAAGGTGATAAATAAAACTTAGTTGGTCAGTCAGGTGTGCTCCGCGACCCGCCTGTACGCCGTGACAGTTGACAACAGAATGTCGACTTGCAGGTAGTTCGCATTGCACTTTTATTGTATAAACGTCACATCTCTTCCTTTTTATAATGATTTATTTATTTTATTTTATGCGTTAGCCATGCAACAATAGTTCAGTCATCTCACATCTGTTTATCTTATAACTGCTAGGTTAATTTAGATTCTAATTCCGACATACTACCACCGGTTCGGAAAACAGCGTTAACCTCAGACCCGAGAAGAACCGGCGGAAGAAACTCGGCGAGGTGTGGATATATTCATTTCTCAACAGTTCAACAATAAACATTTTTTAACAATATAACCTTGGAATATTTACACTATTCCTAGTACCTCTCTCAGTTGCTTAGCGGTCAGCTGGAAGAGATCCTTTAACGGGATGAGTTCGCCTTTGTACACATTTATTCTATTCTCTTATTGTTATGTACTTGTTTAGCGTAATAAAGTGTTTTAATACAATTATGGTTTTACTTTTACAATATCAGTCTCTTTCCTTCTCCTTTTTTCAGTTTTGAATTTTGAGTCTGCTTTCTTTTATTCAAATTGATAATAACTCGAGGTTTAAATATCTTACGAGTTTAACCTTAATTGATACATATTTTCTTTGGATGCTTACACTTTTCTAGGTATTTTCATTAGCGTTCAAGCTATGTACACGTTTCACACAATTAATACCTATTTCGTGAATTTCCAATAAAATTGTAACATACAGGTAACATATTCCAATAACATCTCGTACATGTACATTATTTATTGGCAACAACTGATTTCCTCAGTTTTACTTGGCTGTTTGATAGGTAATATAGTATAATATATAGATATAATGCAATTTATAATATACGTAAATGGTCCAATGTTAAGTAAGGTAAAAAGTCATACCAGATATTACAACCTATTTAGTTTTACTTGTGTACTGGTATGTTATTTACGCAAACCATGATCTATACAAATAGATTTCTATTACTCGGGTAAAATGATGTAGGTACCTACATATTTGACCGTTATTATTATAAATTGCATTGGATACATTATTTTATTACCGTTTTTTAATTATAATACTTGCTGAATACAGTATTGACCTCAATTATATTCAAGTATGGTATATCGACTGTACTGTTAATCTAGCAACTTAATGTTACTTATACAATGAATGATATTATTTATGTTATGAAACCAACTTTAATCCCTGCTTACAATTGGAAGTTGATTTTAGCCTTGACTATAGTCTACAGTAGCCCTTGACTACAATATACACAGCCTTAATTTGACCATGGTTACAGTCACGTTAATATTTTTTTTATAGACATTTTGCTTCTCTTAGGTTCAATTACTTACAGATATATTATAGAGCAAAACTAGCACCTGTGTATGTTCATTTTGATGGTGGCATATATTGTTTAACTCTAATTATGTATATTTTACAAGGAACCAATGGAATTTCATTACCATGAACACGGTTTCACCGAGTACATTGTTCGAAGATTTACTTTATTATTATTCCATTGCTTTAATAAAACCCTAGGCCATTTTGGGTTTTAGTTCATACTTGGTACTTAGTACCTGTACGATAATTAAACAACGACTTAAGTAAATATGTCTTTGATAATATACTCTTGCAAATATAGAGGCTCGATCTGCAACCTCAATTTACAAGGTTTGTTTGATTTTGTTAGTTTCAACCTCAACTAGGCAACTGCAATTTGGTGCAATCAAGATCACGTCTGGTCCTTACGTTTTTATACGTACACAGTATAAATTTCCCACTAACGTGCCTTTTTATTACACTTAATTAAAACTCATCTCTATCTGGGTAACTGTCCGATATTGACGCCATCGCTTGGCCGTCCATTTTACGGATTTGGTTACTATGTTCGTATGTGTATGTTTTCACTATTAGGAACAAGTCATATATAAAGTAGCGCAGTGGGAGTGCAAGGTTTCACGCATCGTCACTGATTGGTACTTTGTATTTTTTCAGCATTTACTTTAGATACCTACACAATGTGTGGCATTGTGACGGACCCAGCGTCTATTTATTTACCTTAAATTGACCTTTGACCTGATTGTAAATTTATAGAATTACTATTGTGTCCTTTTGGCACTAAAATTAGTTGATTGGCTTTAGGTAATTTATTTATTTTTGGACTTTAATTTAGTCGGCCCGTCGACTTTTATCGGTACTCATTTAGTCCTAGTGCAGCTTTGCATTTTGAATTGGCCTTTGTAGGCACATTTATCACATGCCGGCACATTTTATCTTTTAGGGGGAAGGCGGCGCCATTATCGCAATCCTGTCTACCTGTTTGTTATGTTTGCCCAAAAACTCTTTCAGTTGCCTCCTAACATTTTATCAAATTTGTTCCCATAATCACTTGTTTATTGTAACTGAAACCCCTAGATTCAATATTTTCCTTTAGATCGGCGGAGGCTCAATTTTCCGCATTGAAATCACATTTAGAATCATTAGGAATAGATTAGATTAGAAATTTCCAAAGTACAATTCTTGTTGCATCAGTCGAAACACGAATCGTTCATACAAACTCTGTTTTTGCGAAAAGTATTCTTATAATTTGTCGACAGCAACTTTAAAAATGTCCATTACGCTAGCTTCTGAAACGTGCGTACTTGGAAGAGTGCTCGCAGATAGCAGGCACACGTCACTCAGGCACATTCTAAAGCTTTCTAAAGGACAATTAAGACATCATTGTAATACTATCCGTAAGTAAGCCCGGAACATGTGCGTTAGGTAAGTACCTTCTAACTACCGAGTTTCTGTACTTAAGGAGTTATCGAAGTAACCTAACGTGTAACAAACAGAACAGGTAGACACATATACATAGGATTGGACCCCAAGACATACATTAAAGTTCAACGAGTCTTTGTGACAATAACCTGAGTTTCACTCCTTAACGTTAATTATAGTCACATATTACTAACAATTTAAATTTTATGGAATTTTTCCTGAGCTATATTTATTTTTAATTCTGAAGAACTTATCATTTGCACTACATGGGCCGATATCCCATGCAGCACTCGCGGAGTTTTCACTCCAATGGTATTTCCTTATTCGGACTTAGGTTTCACTCACGGAGTCTTCACTCCAATTGTAGGTATTTATTTATACGGAACTCGTATCTTGCATAAACTATACATTAATACCATTGTCTTTTCAGCCTATGAAACTCGACTTTTCTAGTTTTCATATTTATAGGCAAGGTTGTGTCAATGTCTAGTTAGTTATTTTAAATACACCATAGTCGGCATCAGCAACCCCGCCCCACCACCATAAACGCGGTACTTGCATTTGAAAACTCGTTTAAATAATTAAATAAAGAACTTATTTAAGGAGGACAAGGTAAGCATTTCATGAGTTTCCAAATGTAATCGATCACCGCGCAATCATTGCTGGCGCGGCAGAATTATTAAGCATAGCCATACCTTCCCAAGGCCCACGGTCCTACCAGCTGTAGTAGGTACTTTCTAAGTTCGGTGGAAGAATTTTTTACATTTATTCGGAAAATGGTTTTTTTTATTATAATTATTTTCAACAAAATCTGTTTACTGCACACATGTACGACTCTAGATTCTTCAGACTCTGAAGACCCTTAGACCCTTTAGACTTCCTTAGACTATTTAAACTCTTACAATCTTTAGACTCTAACTTAGATTCTGTAGTCTCCTTAGACTCTTTAGACTATTTAGACTATTAAGACTATTTAGACTCTTTACTTTTTAGACTATTTAGACTCTTTACTCTTTAATCTCTTGAGACTCTTTAGACTTTTTAGACTATTTAGACTCTTTAAACGCTTTAGACTCTTTAGACTATTTAGACTCTTTAGACTCTTTAGACTCTTTAGACTCTTTAGACTCTTTAGACTCTTTAGACTCTTTAGACTCTTTAGACTCTTTAGACTATTTAGACTCTTTAGACTCTAGACTATTTAGATTATTTAGTCTCTTTAGGCTCTTTAGACCATTTACTCTTTAGACTCTTTAGACTGACTCTTTAGACTCTTTAGACTCTTTAGACTCTTTAGACTCTTTAGACTCTTTAGACTCTTTAGACTCTTTAGACTCTTTACTCTTTTAACTCTTTAGACTTTTCAGACTCTTTTCACTCTTTAAACTCTTAAGACTCTAGGTTTAAACTCTTAAGACTTTAGGTTCTTTAATCTAACTTATTTTTATTTTTTATTTCCTTATACATATATTATGTGATGTGAAAAGCAGTATGGGTCACATGGTAGCAAAATTATTTTCACTTTGGGCGTTAACACTTGAATCCCTCACTACGCTCAGTATTCCATTTTAATACCTCGCTTCGTTCAGGATTCAATGTTCGCCGTCGCCGTAACCATGACATTTTGCTCCTTAGCGACACAACCTAATGTTTAATTGAAGCAGAGTTGCATCTGTTTTGCTTCGTTCCATTTTAAACAAAACAAAATCAACCCTGAATACACTATAGATTCAAATTTCAATAGCAAATTTCAGACTTTTTCCTTGTATGGCTGGGCCCCAGGAGGGTGAGTGCAATATTAACACAACAACATTTACAACCATAAAAGTATTCCATTTTTGGAGAATACTCGTATTAAGCTTAAGCTTTACGACAAATTTCACCGACAGTATCAGTTTGTTTACTTATTTTTCCTTTTGCATTATAGAAACAAGACCCAGAGAATATTATGCTGATTTGGTTAAATAATTTAAATGCATATCTAACTAGCACACGTAAGCTAAGTAGCACCATGTTGTATAGCAGATGATCTGTTGATTTTTATTGAGTCTGACGCTAAATAAAGCGTACACTTATTATTTATTTAGGTAGATAAGTTCTGGTTAAAAGTGTTAACCCTATTATGTGAACTATTATTAAGCATTTGTCGTTAATTTGATACATTTGTGAGCTAATAATAAACTACAGCGCACCCAGATATTGTTTCAACAACCGTTAACGCAGACAGCACCACGTTGGTATACTTAGTTACCTGTAGTAAATTACCGGTGAACAGACATATTCAGCACTACACAGCAATATGCGCGACAGTTTATTTATTATACGTATAACTTAATTATAGTTTTACACGCTTCCTTAAATACACAGTCGCTATTAAAGTTTTATTTCTATTTTATAATAACTTATTTTACTGTATTTGGCTTAATTTCTGTTCACCGACCCGTTTTTTGGAAAGATAAAAGCATTTAATAGTATTTAAACTGAATAAGACGTTGAAATGTGCCCTATAGTAATAATATTAGCGTAAAAATAGTTCTTTTCTCGATCAAAATATAGTTTAAATACCAGAAGTGTACCTTATAAAGATGTTTATGTGCTCAGAGCTATAAATTAAGTCCACAATGGGTCCATCATACCTGTGCTATTTGGGTCATTCGTCTCCCTCCCTTTTATTGAAAAAATAATTTCAAACTGATAACTTTTTGTCGGTTATTTAGCAACTACATCGATTTTTTTGTTTTTTCTTACGTTCTTTATCCTCGTCGCCATTGTGACGTCTAGATTCTGTTGTATTACAAGGTGATAAATAAAACTTAGTTGGTCAGTCAGGTGTGCTCCGCGACCCGCCTGTACACCGTGACAGTTGACAACAGAATGTCGACTTGCAGGTAGTTCGCATTGCACTTTTATTGTATAAACGTCACAGTTTTGAGACTACCTAGACGACCGGCTTGCTGATCGGCGCCCGTGCGGAGACACTCCTGACTTCGGTCGAACTCGGCTCCATTCGGCTCAGCATTGCTCCGAGCAATTATTAGGGTTGGCAGTTTGGCACCACTTGACTTCCTTTTGCGTACACGACCACAGATAAGATAATCACTTGAATTTTGACAACCCTAAATAGCCGAAAGGGATAGTGCCATATATTAGAAAAGGACAGCATGATTCGACCCTGAACCACTGTCAAACTTCGGGTTTGTAGGAAGTGTCCTTTCTGTACGGTAGTACTATTATTCCTTCTGTGTCGGCGCGCATCTCTCGCATACATTTCACTTTAATTTGCATGCAACAACCAGCGTGAGCGATCTTCAAAGTCGTATCGAAATAAGATCAAAAACGTAACAAGATTATAAATCAGAATAGGGTCCGTTACTCACGATTTCGAACCAAACAAAGCTAATGCTATTGCGCACGACTTTGTGCTTAAACAATGACAACAGTCGTTTAAAAAAAGTTTTTATTATAATAGATTTGTAACATTTAACAACCAGTCAAAGTGACTTTGAATTTAATACTGGCCATTTTAGACTATAGTTAAAGACCATAAAAAATATAGGTACGC
Source organism: Cydia splendana (assembly GCF_910591565.1). Classification (NCBI taxonomy): domain Eukaryota; kingdom Metazoa; phylum Arthropoda; class Insecta; order Lepidoptera; family Tortricidae; genus Cydia; species Cydia splendana. The sequence continues at coordinate 629,200 of NC_085978.1, read as the reverse complement.
AAGTAACAAAAAATAGCGTCCCAAAATAAGGCAAATTAATTTAATTAATGTATAGTTGTTTTATGTTATAATAGTAAATTATTTCAGAGGCCGAGAAATGGTAATTAGTGTATGAGTATCGATTTTGTCGGACGATGCGAAGCAGAGTGTTTGACTTTTTTGTATCGTTAGTATTCAATAATTAATAACAATCCAAAAAGCTATACAATACAAAATACAATACAAATACTCTTTATTGCACACCTCATTACAGAAAACAATACAAATAATACAGGAAGAAGAGGTTAAACAACAGGCGGTCTTAGCGGCATAGTGCAATGATACTTTTTTTATTGTTTTTAATTATAGAATGTAGGTTTTTATTAAATATTGCTTGTTTTAATATTTAACAAATAAATTACTAAACTTTTAGGGGTGCAGATATTTTAACATTCAATTGTAATTATGGTGATCTATGATATACTGATTTCTGTTTAGCTGAGACACAGAAAAGTAGCAATCAGAGTGAATACACAGTCGTCAAACATTTTACAACAAGAGAGTGTAATAAAAACCGCGGCACTCGCGAACTGAACTTGAAAAGTTATTTCATTTCGTGCTCAGGCGAGTAACTCAAAGGATGTTGCTCTAAACTTGCAGGCAAATTCGACTTAGGTATATATATACCAATATAACCACCAGTGGCGGCGCGTCCATAAAACTCAACTCCCACCGGCTTTGCCTGTTTTTGGATGTTTGAGCAGATTTGTAAAGGAAATATATAACCCAAAGTAGGCCTATGGAAATGTTTGACGCGCCGCCACTGATAACCACCATTATTACCGTTTTTCTATCGTTCGCTCGTACAGTCACCAGCAATATGTAACACAACGAGGGCCGCAAAATTCTCATATTGCTATTTGTCCATATTAAATTGTCTTTCACCTGTTCGTGTTTGATCCTTTCGCAATTTCTCAAAGGTTATCTGGAAGAGATCCCTTTTAGGGATAAGTTCCCCTTTGTGCATAACATTTTTATTTTTGTTTTGTTTTGTCCGTTTTATGTAAACCTGTTTATGTGCAATAAAGTGACATTATACATACATACATATATGACGCGCTCTTATTGCGCTCCAAAACAGAACATGTCAGATATACTATTTCTGGTGACTGTACTTGTTCGCACGTGGACCCCATATCGGATTCAACAATTATGGATTTGAACTGGTTTTGGCACGACCTTGAAGATCCCTCACGCTGATTGGTACATTCAAAATTAAGGCCGTTACCGACGGATTGCAATCCGACTACGAAATTTGTATGGGAACTGTGCAGTCGGCGTGTCAGTCACAGTCAGCGTGCGGTTCCCATACAAATTGCAGTCGGGTTGCAGTCCTTCTGTATTGGCCCTAAACTTGCGCGCCAAACACCAGTATATCAAAACCAGCTCAAATCATAACCAATCGCTTTACTCTGAATCTGGTTCATAGTCCGAGAGCTGGTAGACATTTTAGAGTAGATATTTGTGCCATTTTAAAACCAAAAGGGTACTTATTGTCGGTTGTCAATAAGGCGCTATTTCTATATAGCTTCAAATTTAAGTCAACCTTATCGGCAACCGACGATGTGTTACCTTTTGGTAGCAAACGCCACATTTGAGCTTACTTTATGCCGGCTGTATATAAACACTCGTCGGGAGCCTCTCGCTGAGGGTCTCGGCACCGCTCGATCCAATCGGAGAAGGCGAGACGAAACGAGGAAGAGCGAGACGAGAAGGGATAAGTATGTACGTACACACTTGTTCTCGGCCTGTCTCGGGGTGCCTCGACGAGTGTGTACAGCCCGCATTAGACCTTAGACCTCTGTTTGCGTCAGTTACCCAATTAATTTATATTCGCATATAAAGGTTGATGAAGATACCTAATTAGGGTATCTAACCAAATTAATGTGGGACTACCCCCAGAAAATATTTCATCCTTATATCAGCACATTTGCGGACTAAAATTTGCACAAAAACTAATATTTCAATATTAAAACAGCGTAGATTAAGCTCGTTTTATTTTCATGTCTGACCTTTTAAGTAATAAGGTAAAGACATATACTGTTTACATGAATAAAATCATAATGTATTTTGTTAAAACCTCAAAGGCCAATATAATATCTTGGGATTTAAGAATATACGATAGATTAAAAACTGGAATATAACCCGATGTACTATTGTTTGTTAAAGGTTTTTAATTTTGTCTTTAGGCTATAATAATAGGCAGCTTGTGTAGATATATTTAATTAATAACACCTATAGACTATTATGATTTCCTAATAATTTGTCTATGTCTATGCTAATGTAATGTGCTATTATTGTTGTTATAATTGTTGCTGTTATAAGTATTGTTATTGCTCTTAGTCTAAGTTTCGTGACGCATTGGTTTAACTGTAGGTAATGGCATGTAAACATATTGTATGTCTTTCCCATCACGGAACAATGGTGTTCCGGACCTTTGGGAGGCGTGCGCGGAGCCGAAGCCAACGCGTCTCTACGCCCTTTTGACACTTTAATGAAATGTAAGGGGTACACCGAGCGGATGCTGCCCTTGCCTGTGTCATGGGACGCACGCAGAGGCAGCACCCGCCAGGGTGTAAGGACTATTGAGAGTTGATGGAATCTAAAATGAACTAGGTTATTGGGTGAAAGCGATGGACTAAGTACTGAGCTATGGGGTAAAAAGCCGGACGCCTGCCTAATAAAACGGTATGCAATTTTATTTCCGGCAGACGGTGACTCGCCCTCACAACATGGGCCCCCACAAAAAGCATGTAAACATTATTAATATAAAAAAAATTAAACAGGTATTATTATAATCAAAATCAGAAGTAAAACACACACAGGATAGCATTTTATTGGAACCCTCCAACCATATCGCAAAGAATTTCCAAATACATTTGCCCGATTTTTGTCCGAACCCTTTTTTTAAGATTAGGTTAGGTTAGATTGGTGTCTTCGAAAAATTCGACGTTTGTTGAAAAAAGGCATTCGGTAAAATGAAACATCGGACAAATAATTTCTCGAATTTAAAAAAGGTATATCAAAGTCCAATTTTAATTTGATTGACTACTTAAAAAAACATCACCAATGTTTCCGCAAACGACGTATTCACGCGACTACCATAACACATAATGCCTGCCTAAAATATCAACTCTACAAAATAATCTATTTTAATACTCCAAGCTTTTAATGGGTTCCAAGCCTCCGCAACGCTAAAAAAACTCTTCATATTTAGGCTTGAAGCGTTTTTTGTCAACCTACTAAGCCGTAATTAAAATTTTAACGTCAGCCAACCTCGCAGTAAATCCCCCGTAAACCTTAACTATTACCTCCGCTTACTTCGCTTCACTGGACCATTTTAAACTTGCCCTTGTGCCTTCATAATTATGTTTTATTTAGAGACCCTTATATACTGGTTTTGGGGTTCAATCCGCCCCCAGAACAGCAATTGCTTGTAGGGTTTCTGTGCCCTTATAAAAATCTTCCATTGAGTTACGTAAACGTATGGAAGGTATTTTCATAACATAACGGAAAATTACATAATTTTTTTGTCCCAAATTGATGTTAGATGCGGAGTTCGGCATGTTTATGTCTGTATTTTTCCATAAACCATACGATAATAAGAAAATGTATATTTTATATACATATAGGTAGCAAGTATCCGCGCGACTTCTAAACAAGTTTTTGTCGATCATTTGGAATATTTTTAGTATTTTTTTCGTATGATAGTATAATTGATATATTATTATGATGTACAATAATATATAATGTAATGTATATTAAATAAATAAAATAAATAAATAAATATTAGGGGACATCTTACACAGATCAAACCTAGCCCCAAACTAATATACTATATTGATGATATGTAGGCATACATGTTACAGTACAAATGGTACTACTTTACCGCACTAGTGTGATAATTAGCACATTACGTAAGTATGTCGAAAATTTAAAGGAAATTGTTTTTCATCACACTTGCTCGGAAAAGATGTATTTACACGTAGGGCTTGCGGGCGGGAAATTGAACTTTTCGCCCTAGGGCGGAAAAAATCTTTTCCGAGCAAGTGTGATGAAAAACACTTATTTACACGTAGGGCTTGCGGGCGGGAAATTGAAATTTTCGCCCTAGGGCGGAAAAGTGTTTTATACAGAAGTTTGTTTTTATTAATTCTCCTTTTTTTCCTTACAAGTGTGATGAAAAACATTGTGTGTGCCACGGGCGGTAAAGAAATTCCGAACTCGTGAACATTTTAAGCCCTCGCTTCGCGTCGGGCTTAAAATTGACACTCGTTCGTAATTTCTTATTTCCCGCCCTTAATACACAATGTACTATTACAAACTTATAGTTTTCAGATTTTTTCCTGTATTTGTAGTTAAGATAATATTACTTGTCAAATTTCATAGTTCTAGGTCAACGGGAAGTACTCTATAAATTTGTATTCCCTTGAGAGTGTCGAAATATACGTTTTCTGAGTTTTTTGCGGCATAAACAGACGAATCTTATTTTTACGTTAACTGAGAAGTTTGATTTTTTCACAGCTTCAAGGGGCTGGAGACTTAGGTACATGGTTTTAATTTCAACTCGATACCTCCACGCGTTCTCGAGATAAAGGGTCTTGACAGACGGACGGACGGACAACAAAGTGATCCTATAAGGTTTCCATTGTTTCCTAAGATACGGAACCCTAAAAAACACATGCTTTCGTGTACATTAGCATTGCATTTTCCCTTGACTAAAACGGTATCAAAATTCTGTGTTAACCCCCTCTTAAATAAAAGCTTTAAGCAAAATACTTAGTCATCCTACAAATTCTGCCACAAATTAGTCCAACCAGCGACAAGACTAGATTAATTAAACTTTTAATTAGCACAGTCACTTCCGCGGCAAGTTATTGGGCTGTCAAAACGGGGAACTTTATAATGGCCACGGTACCACTTTGAATTTGTGTGACATTGTATTAAAGCTGTGCATTAAGGATTTATATTTTCAAATGATAAAAATATTTTCAAAATATAAATCTTCCATTAAGATAAACGTCCCAGTGCTCGATATGCCAATGCTCAATAGTTAACGCCCTGTTGTCACCCATATTGATTGGTAGAGACGTAAGTTGAAAGGTGACAAGTATTTAGGTACCGGGACAGTGACAAGCTCTCGGACGTCTGACCTTACAATGCACTTATGTTAAAGAGCTTACGTTATACAAGATTTATGGTACGTTGAACATAATCGGTTGAGTCAGTAATTGGTTTTTTCTACCTATAAAATAATTTGGCTGGTTTGGCTAGCTTTTACATATCGTATGAAGGTACGGAATCCTCCATTACATGTTGCTAGGGTTTGCACGACGGATCCGAAATGTATGGGAATATCCGCGGATCCGGATCCAGATCCGGATAATTTCATACATTTCGGATCCGGATTGCAAACCCTACATGTTGCTCGACACGCACTCCCCTAGTTTATTAAAAAAAATTTGCGAATTGTCTTCATAACCATCGTGAGATTAATGCGCTAAACTTTCATGTATGTAAGGTAAAACCTTGCTGTCACCTCTATTGACAATGACTTAAGTTTCAAGATGACATGTAGGTACTGGGACCGCGTCGAGCACCAGTACGTTTACCTTATATAGTGGTAAAAAATCTTGGGTTCAAATCTCAGTTGTGCTGTAGTAAACATAAAAATATCGCTCTGGGCAAAAATGCAAAAATATTACTTAATACTAAATGAAATATACACTAGGGGCTAGGGGTTTTGGATCTTTATCATACTAAGATATGTTAAAATGTTTCAATATTCCATCAGAATAAATTAAATTATAACTAGAAAGTGATAAAGTACTCAACATATTACGAATTCAATTTATTTTTCACCAAGCTAATTCCAACTCGAAAAACCCCGAAACAAAATGGCAACCCAATTAAAACCAAACAACAATTCCAGGACTTTTCCAACCGTCGGAAGTTTGTGCCGGTATTCCATTGTCCTTTTGTCTGTCTGTGTGTTTGTCCGAGCTGTCAAACAATGTCGGGCCGGTGCCGAAACCTTTTGTTTGTAAACCTGCTCAGATGTGGGCATGGGTCATTTATTAAGGTTCAATTGTTGGGATTTAAATGCCGTTTCACTTACAATCATTAATTAAAACGGGTAACCGTGTAAAGAAGATTTGGTACAAACTGTCGTTATTTAATTGCTCCAAGGCCATGTCACACGGTGTCAGCCGTGTAACTCAAACTACTACATGTCACCAGATTGAGGCCCTCCGTTAGGGCCGGTACAGACGGACTACAACCCGACTGCAGCTTGCAGTTGGCGTGCAGTCGGCAAACAAATCCCATACAAATTGCAGTCGGATTGCAGTCCCGTACCGGCCCTTAAGATGACGTTCGGATATCAACTGCAGCGACATTACTGTCGTGGCGACGTTGTTGCTGCCGTTGTACCATCGCCCACACTGTCACCTGTACATCCGTGGTCCTTATGCCTTGTGTAATAAAGTCCACTGATGTACAGTTAGGAGTGTTGCTGTTTGTATCTGTAAATTTATTAACTTGATAAAATGAGTGAATATATTTGTTGTTATAAAATAAATCAATGTTTTAAGACCATAATGTTTACAACATTCATACAAAGTATAGTAAAGTTGTAAACGCTATGATATCACTTGCAGAATAGTAGTTTATGTGACTGCTACATAATGAGAGGCATTAAAATACGAGTGTGGGTTTAAGAAACGAACGTTAGTGAGTTTCTTAATAGGATCACACGAGTGTTTTAATGCCTAATTATGTACAGTTACATACACTACATTATCTAAACACATACTTAAAACTAACTAAAAGATAAACTGTACGTCAAATGGCGGTGAATGAAAACTTTTTTCACGCATGTCACACATCCGTAGTTTTTTAAATTCCTAGACAAAAGAATGAAGTCCCTATTCTCATGTCACTCGAGATCAAATATCGTGCGGTTTATATTTAAAAACATACTAAATTGACGTTTTGTATCGATAACTGTTTTAATATCTATGGATTAGGGTGATTCACTTTTGTATGGAGAAAAAAAAGTTGTAATATTTTTCCTGACTTTGCTCACCAATGGAGCCTCCCCACACTAAAAACTATCTATTTCAATTTTCAAAAGAATCGAATAACGTTTAGAGGTTGCACAAGTTGAAAAGGTAGAATGAGAACCCCATACATTGCGTGAAAATGAACTACGAGTATGTTCTAAAATGACAAAATATAATGAACTGACACTAAAATCGAATGAGAAAACTGAATTTTGCGTCTAAAACACGAAAAAAGCATTTTCCTTTGGAAACAGGTGGAAAAACTGAAAAATCTTAATTAGAACATTTATCAAGTAACCAAAATCCAAGTTTATTACTAATTATAAAATTTATTTATATGTAGAAGGTTCAGTATCACACTACTCTCCGCTTTGATGGTAGCCGCTTAAACCATTTTCTACCCTCCGATGTAGAGTCGTTGGTTATTTGAAAAATCTTTGTTGATGTTGTGCAACCTCTAAATGTTGACCGATTTTAATTTCTTTTAACGTATAATATTTTTTTATCAGTTAGAACAAGAATTCGAGCAAAGTCAGATGAAAATCGAAAATTCGGAAAAATGAAACACCCTACTATGGATACTAGAATAGAGACCTACTTGAGTTTTGACTGCTGTTCCAAATTTAAACTCATAACCTACAAAAATCTATAACGTTATGTACATTAAAGTACAAATTTTCCTACTACCACAGATAAGAAAATTCTCATAGTAAAATTGGTTGTAATAAAGCTTGTCATTTCCTACGGTTTCTGAACGCATTATAGAGCACTAATGACATGTGTGTAGATAAAATTGTATTAAAAAACTCAGTTGACTTATATCTCACCGTGAGTTGTATGGGAAACGGGAGAAAGATACCTACATTGAAGCTTAGTGAAGCTCTACTTAAGGAATATTGCACCTAAAGCCCTTTCATAAGCGTCGGTGTACATATATTATTCTACATATCCTTCCTTGTAACTATTCCCTCCGGTTTCACGTGGTTTAGTAAGTGGAGTTATTGGGCACCGTTGTAAAATTACTTCATATCGTAATTTAGGTATTAGAGCTATAAAAAAAATCCCAGATAATAAAAAACTGGGTTGTATTAAAATTACTTTGATTGGATAGTAACTTGGCCAATCTAATTGTCAATTTTAAAACTTGGTATTTTAAAATAGGGCTTAAGTAATTCTTGTTTATTTGACTACGTCTCTTTCGAGAAATTTAGATTTTTTTAATGACGAGAGACTGCCATTTCTACATTTTTATATTTTAATTTGCGAATAATTATTTCCAAATCCTTTTCCTTAACAATCAAAAAAATATCGCTGATAAAACTTATGTCTCGCTATAAATAGGTATGTATCTACCTGTTACGTCGATTCTTAATGCGATCTTAAGACATGAGCACACCCAAACAAGACAGTGATGTGTCTGTAGGTCTGTTTATATATATCGACAGATATTGAGCGTCCCAGGCCAGACACGTGCAGAGGCGTACAATATAATAATTATTTTATACAGTGTCTATTAACGTATGTATACCTATCGTTACACGGCCGCGCAGACACCGACAGACACGGGCCTTAGCCATAACATTATTTGTCATAAATTCAGCTGCATTTGTTTTTTTGTTCAGTAGCAGGGCCGATCCTTTACGCTGGTTTGTTTCGCTCGTACTCAAAAAGCGTCGGGAATATCCTTGAACGTCAACAGAGCGAAGGAACCTGCTACTCACAAGCTTATTCCAGCCCGGTGAGCAGCTGACATTCCAGTAACTTGCCCGATTCGAGCGAGTTGCTTGCTTAAGTAGACCAGTATTAGTGGGCGTAGTGTAAGGGGAAGTGGGGCACTTTGTTACAGTTTTCTTACCCTCTAAAAAATATTGGGATAGAGTAAAGAACTATGTAGTTTTAATTTTAAGTTACATTTTATTATAATTTTGTTATTAATTATGTATATTTTCGGTTTTAACAAAGTATTCTACTATTTATAACCCTTTGTTCATTTAATTATAAGGAATATACATGGCGTATCGATGATTTGGATTTAAAACAAACTCGTTGAGTCGTTGCGCCAAAGTCAAATAAAATATGAATAATATTATCGTACATTCACGTAATGCTCGCTGATTAAATATTCTACATAATAATAACATATTGGAAATCATCTGTTTTTACCATCCATTACATTGTGAATCTAAATGCGATGGAAAAAAGTCTTCGAATAATAAAATTTCAGAAATGAAATGTAATTAATGACTATCACACGGATTTTTACAAATTAAACTTAATGTCTTTGAACTTTAAGTTCAATTTGATATGGCAATGATTACATGAGACGTTATGCGTCCAAGATGGGTCAGGCATTGCGTATTGTAACATATGGGACATTAATTATACGAAGTGCATAGTTAATACTAATTAGTGTGGTGCACATTGTAATACTAAAGTAAACTTGCATGTAATATAATATTATGGTTAAGAAGGGTCCCTGCACATGCATCATAAGAACCCTTTTCTGATCGAAAGCCACAAATTATGTATGTCTTTGTTTTATTTTATTGTACGTATTGTTCTGTATACTTGATTTTTAGGGTTCCGTACCCAAAGGGTTAAACGGGACCCTATTACTCAGACTCCGCTGTCCGTCCGTCTGTCACCAGGCTGTATCTCGTGATTTGTGATAGCTTGACAGCTGAAATCTTCACAGATGATGTATTTCTGTTGCCGCTATAACAACAAATACTAAAAACAGAATAAAATAAAGATTTAAGTGGGGCTCTCATACAACAAACGTGATTTTTGACCGAAGTTAAGCAATGTCGGGCGGGGTCAGTACTTGGATGGGGGACCGTTTTTATAGATAATGGTACGGAACCCTTCGTGTGCGAGTCTGACTAGCACTTGGCCGGTTATTTTTAATTATATAACCTGATCGTTACCACAGTTCGGCAATATTTACAGTTGTCTAAACTCGGTGTGTGACGTCACACAGTCAACTGTTTACGGCCGCCATGTTGGAAATCAAACAACCGATTCACGCATTTCCAATATACACTGGCATTTGTGTTGGCATAGCTGTATCGCCACATGGTTACGAAAATTATTTTTGGACAAAACTAATCTGGTTTTGATAAGTGCTTACTGTAACTCTAGAAAATGAACGTTATTATAGTAGACCCAAACCAAACGGACGACTGGGATCATATCTCTATCTCTCTCACTCTACCTTCAACCATGCGAGCGTGAATGAGAAGATTTACGACCCCGGTCGTCCGTTTGGTTTGGGTCTACTATAAGTATGTAGAGTCAGACCAAGAAAATTCTGCAGCGGATTTGATAGTCCACGCAGTGCAAGTGTTATTTTAAACGTCAATTTCGTTCTATGAAATTATGACGTATAAATAACACATGCACTGCGTGGGCTATCAAATCCGCTGCAGACTTCTTGGTCCGACTCTATCATTCAATATCATCACTTTTAAGTAAATTCTACCATGCTAAATATGAGGCTGAATTAAATTTGCATTGTTGCTACACCTTTTAAAACAAATTCCACCGGGTCCGTCTGTTTGTGTATGTTCAAGATAAACTCAAAAACTACTAAACAGATTTTCATGCGGTTTTCACCTATAGAGTGATTCTAAGGAAGGTTTAGGAGTATCATTTGTTACTCCCGTGCGAAGCCGGGGCGAGTCGCTAGTTAGTGTATAAAATTAAACTTTTTTATCAGTTTTTGATGTGTGCAGAGAGTCTTTAGGAGCTGGTGTGGTGAAAATAATAATTTTTGATCTCACTAATAGAAAATGAAATAATGAAAATCGCGTATTATTTCCGTCTAATGTCGATAAACGTGAGCGTACTCGTACATAGGTATTGCAACCTTTCTCAAGCAAGCGTGATGATAACGTTTTATGATAAAGGGGAAACTGGGTACGACTGTAACAATTGTCACTTTAAATTTTAAATTTATGATTGCGTATAATAAAGTTAGTCAAAGTCAATACTTTAGTATAGAATAAATATAAGTAGGTACTAGGTAGTAGGTACCTCATTTATCCATTTCTTCATAATATTAATGAATTTACTGATGATTGTCACCAAATGACTACCTAATCGGGACATAACAAAAAACCTGTCTCGAGAAAAGGCGTAAGAAACTCGCACATTTTACGACTTAAAAATACTACAACTTTGGTTCTGAGTTACAAAGGAAAATAGTCAAAACAGGTTACCTATGTTTGTAACATTCTTCACATCCATTTGTACCTTTTTATGATATAGGGGCAAGGGGTTAGGAGGGGGATTTAGGGGGCAAACAAGCAGACGAATCGCGGGGTATGTAAATACCGTCAACCATAGACATCTGCAACGGCAGAGAACCCCTCTGGGGTTTCAACCGGCCGTGCCTTGCCGGCCTTTAAAGCCCTTGCTACGCGGTCGCCGACAAGCCTTCAGACCGCGCGGCCTTGGCCCGTCCCGGACCGTGTAGACCAGCGGTCGGCAACCTTTTTTTGCGTAGTTTTAGTAGCGTAGTTAACGATGAGTAAGTTGACGCGGGCCGCACTTTGTTAATATTTATGACTTTATCAGACATTGTCGTTTCTCAATATTACATAGCCAGAGAGGCTCGCAGGCCGCAAGTGACAGTTTCACGAGCCGCATGCGGCCCGCGGGCCGCAGGTTGCCGACCGCCGGTGTAGACAGTTGTTTCCAACAAAATTTGACCAAAACTGACCAAGGACAGACCAAGGTCAGACGGTTAGAAGGCTTGTCGGCGACCGTGTAGCAAGGGCTTAAGATGGCGTACGCTCTTTGAGGTTTGAAGGTCGTATCGGTCCGGAAATACCGCGGGCGACAGTTCATTCCACGGTTTATACGGCCCGATTCGAACTTTAAAATACGTCAAATAATACGACTAGATACGACATGGATTAGATATGTCAGTGTTCAGTTCTTCAAACAAAAAGGTCACTTTTGACACTGACATATCTAATCCATATCGTATCTAGACGTAATATTTGACATATCTTAAAGTTCTAATAGGGCCGTATATCGATATCGCTGAAGGCGCGCACGGCGCCTCGTAAGACTCAGTGTGGTACCGCCGAACCGGCTAATTTTGGCTTGCGGATTGCTACACCGAGTAAGGCGCTGTACGTATCGCGCCTGCATTATACCGCCATGGCTGCTGAGGTGGTGGAGTACGTACACAAGAAGACCGGCTACTCGCTGAGGGTGTTCCAGCTTCGATCGCGCCACTACGTGCACTTCAACTCTTTTGTGGTGCGCGTGCCGCGACCGCTGCAGGGGACCATCGAGTGCGCCGACTTCTGGCCGAAAGGTGTCGTGTTTCGGAGGTTCCGGGGCAAACTGCCGAATCCGACACAAGAGCAGCCGATGCAACGGAGCCACGCCGTTTTGTCGACTAAATAGTGTTTAGTTTTAAGTTTATAAAATACATATGTATGTTAGTCTGTAAGGTATTTGTAATATGGGCCTTCTTGCCTGAATTAAATTTCTAAATAAATAAATAGATAAACTGGTAAGTATGTGTGAGTGCATGCAAAAAGTCGCAAGTTTACAATTACCTACCAATCATTTGCTTGTTTAATGTTACCTATAACATGAGCAATGAACGAATAGATTGATGTACGAAGCCACAATAACATGAGTGTTATTACTAATGACCTAGCATTCTTGTAATAAATAATAGCTTGTGATACCTGTGATTGTCATGTCTGGAATGGTTTATTCTATTAAGTACGTTATGCAAACATTGTAAGTGCATGTATCAAGCATGTATGATTAACAAGCTAAAAAAAATGACCAAGTGCTTGTAATGGAGGGTGTATATAGTACCTTTATACAGTATGAAGGGCGTATATTCCGGCACTTACTTATGTTCATCCTTTATATAAAAAGCGAAGTTTTTTTGACAAAACTCATTAATTTCTCAACCGATCATGTTCGTAACACTTTTCTTGTAAAGTAGGCATTTATTACGCTTTAGTTTCTACCTAAATATATTTTTCAATTTTTTTGCCCGTCT